>NC_080049.1:23911229-23921229 GCF_026212465.1 Amaranthus tricolor
ACTAAAGAAAAATTAACTTTTATTTAGACCCCCTAAAACAGAATGCTCTATATAGTCCAAAGTCTTGTACATGTTTATAACTTCTCATGCCTTATTGTTGCTATGCAAAAAATATTGTCTAGTATAGTGTTGTCCGGTAAAATTACATTGATGTTTATACAAAGAATTAGGGGCCGGAGTAAAAATTGACAAATTTTTTAAATGCTCTGTGCAATTTCAAAAATTATAATATTTTTTAAATAATTTTGTATCTTTAAACATTTAACATATATTACGTAACTTAATATTTAGGTCTCTAATTTTTTGGGGCCATGTGCGGTCGAACATGTTGAACATACTCAAAACCTCCCCTACAAAGAATATTCTACTTGATGAAAGAAAAACTTTTATATAATTTTTCATAAGCATTTACGAGTTATAATATATTCATTTAAGATCTTGTTGGATTCGTCTTGACGTAGTTCATTCGTTATGATTATTGACACTATTGATCGTTCAAGTTTACTTTATATATTGCAGCCGATGTGTAAGAAAAACTTTAGTCAAGTAGAATCTTGTTTTAATCGTTTAATCGCATATTTTCATGATATTATATTTTTATAATTTATGTATAGTTTAATATATAAATGATTAAAATAACAAATTAAATTGTGTAAAAAGTCAAATATAGTAAATATATAATGGAAACGAATAAAGCATACAGTTTTATACAGTGTATACTTTGTATATTTTCTAATGATTTGCATTGATATCAAAGAGTCTCAAACAAATTTTATAAAACTGCGTAAAAACAAATATAAACATAAAAGAAAAGCCAAATAAGTAGTATTGTAGAACTATATTTTATGATCGAAATAATATAGACATTTAAATTTATATATGTAAAATTCTTAGCATTTATTTCATTTACGATCTGTCCCTTTAAATTTAATTTAAAATTTTTACATATTTAAGATGTAAATGCAAAAGGAGAGAATAAGTAGTCAATTTTTTTTTGAAGATGAGTAACTTGTCACTTTGGTTTCCAAAAATTAACAAAGTTAATTAGGTGTAATTAATTAATTTTTTTTAAGAAAAAGGAAAAACTAACAAAGTGGACAATGTTTGGACCACCATGCCTCAATTAGTACAACAAGAAGTAAGAGTGCGATATAAAAGAAAAGTGAGAAGAGTCAAAGAATTAACAAAAGAGGTTGATATCATCATCATCATATATCATTTTCAATACACAGTAAATAACACTACTACTATTACTACTTAAACATACATTCCTTAGCATTGACAACAATTAATTAATATTCAGATTTCAGTCTAACAATATTAAAGCTAATTAAAAAGGGTCATATATATATATATATATATATATATATATATATATATATATATATATATATATATATATATATATATATATATATATTTATATAATAAACCTACTGACAAAAGGGTGAAAACCCAAAAAAAAAAAAAAAAAAAAAAGCTCAAAAAGAAAGATCTAGCTACCAACATCATAGAATTATCCCATTTGCACTCTATCTTCTAGTCTAAAATCTAAAATTAAATTTAAAGTAGAAAATTAATTAAAGTAGAAAATCAAAGGGTTTTCTTTTCTTTTTTTTTTAAATTAAAAAATAATAATAAAGGAAAAGGAAGATGTTGGAGGACCCTAATGAGTAATAAGGTTAGAGAATCATAAACATCACCATCATTCACCAACAAGAAAAATTAGAAAAAAAAAAGTGTTGTAATCCATGAAACGTCGTCGTCTTTGCATGGCCTCTTCCCTTTTTCCGAGATCATTGGCTGGCTAGCTAGATCATTGTACTAATGAATTGACTTACTATAAATAGATATAAATCCATTTATGTTTTCTATTTTTAGCGGGTGAAGTCATGAACAAGACCACTTGGTCTGTCATTGGTTAACCATGAAAGGAACTGAATACCAGTGTCTGATGAGCTGCGTTCATCTTCCATAAACATGAATTCATTTGGAGCTCCATAACATTGCATCTTTTGAGGGGTTGTTTGATTGTATTGTTGTCCCCATGATCCATTATAGTATCCATGGTGTGGGTCCATCACTCCATTTGTTGATACATTATTGTTGCTTGCGCCTGTTGTTGATGCTGCTGCTGCTCTTCTCTCTTCTTTCTTAAACCTTATTCCACAAGCATTGCATAATGACTGCATAAATACATAATTCACACTTCAATAATTTATCTTTCATATCGAGTAATGTTAGAAATCAACAGTCCTACATTTTAATTTTTAATTAATTAATAAGGTACAAATTATTTTACAACTTTTTGATAATTTTAGTTAAAAAAAATTAGGAATCAAACTTAAAGCAAACAATAGTTGAGCCTCTTATTGTCTTAGGTGGTATGTTGTGATTCGTTAAACACAAGTTTAAATCTATGGTTGAATTAGAAATAAAAAGCCACCGGTTTAAATTTTATTTACTCTTATTGAAAGTGTTTGGGCAAATGGTTGATTGGTGGTAGCTAATAACCGATTATAGTGACTGAAATGGTTTGACCCGCTGCTATAAACAATTTGTTAAAAACAACTCATTCATAACAATAAGTTGTTTCAATGAATTAATTTAACCACTAAACACTCTATTTATATTATAATAAGCTAAGATTGTTTAATAAATTATTTTGCCAAACTTGAGAAATATTAAAGACGATATGTATAAGCTATGAAGATAATATGTTTTACATTCATATTTTTAGTTAAAAGGCTTCTTACTTGAGTGGCTTAATTATATAGTAATTTTTCCTTTCTATTATACTTGCTATTAATAGTAACACTTTTTCATATAATATGTCATAATCAAGTGTAAGTATTTCAAAATGGAGAAAATACCTATGTATTAAAGCCGTTGAAACCATTAACTTATGATTTTGGCATTGCTATAATGTAAATGAAAAAAATAGTAAAAGAAAAATACCTTGGGACCACGAGGACCATTACGCCAAAGAGGAGTAGAAGTGGTATCACAGTTAGCACAACGGCGAACAAAAAGAGGATCAGCGGCATTCCCAGCAGCCGAAGAATGGTTATTCCCACCGCTACGACTAGACGAAGACTTAGAATTAGAATTAGATTGCTTAGGATGAAGCAAATCCCAACAAAAAGAAGAAACACTATTCCGATGAGGAGTCGTAGTAGTAGTTTTAACATTATTTTGATTAGTTAAACGAGTAGAAGGTGTACCAAGAGAAAGAGTACAATCAACAGATGAGTATGATGATGTTGATGATGATGATGAATACATATAATCTGTTTCATCATCATCATAACATAACCCATTATTATTATTATTATTATTATAATTATTATAATTATAGTAAGGATATTGCTGTTGTTGATGTTGGTAATATTCATTAAAAGGACCAACCATTTTTAATAAGGTTGTGATATGAAATTTGTGGGGTTGTGAAGGAGAAAATTAAGATTAGAATGTAAATGGTTTTTTGGAGGAAGGGGAAGAGAGGGAGGAGTATTTATAGTTACACATAAGAAGGGGAAGCTGGGAGGATTTTTTATTTTTTTATTTTTACTTTTTTATTTTTTATTTATGGGGAGAGAATAAGGAAAGAGAAAGAGGGTAGTCAAAAGAGCCCACGTGACTAAGGGGAACAGTCTTCCAGGGATCTGCCTTCTCCGATCACGAGGAATACAGTCCTCCTCACTATTTACTGAGGAAGGATATTGATTTTGATATATACCCGGTTATGCCACTTAAATTTTCTTTTTCCTTTTTTGATTTTAAAACAATGGATTTGTAATTTTTAGTGTTTATTTTTATTCCCACAAAATATAGTAATATTGATTCAAGTGGGTAAATTACATTTATTATTTCTATTCTAGTGAATGATGAAATATATATATATATATATATATATATATATATATATATATATATATATATATATTATATATATATATATATATATATATATATATATATATATATATATATATATATATATATATATATATATATATATATATATATATATATATACTTGTGTCTTTTAATTATTTTTTCCTTTCTATTTGATGTTTAGGAATGCTTATAAGAATATTCAAAAAAAAAAAAACAAAGGAATGCTTATAAGAAATGTTTATGAAAGTTGTTTTTTTGCTAAATCACCATAAATATCTCTTTTCCTTTTGGTTGAACAAGGGTATGATTTCTTTCTAATGAAATTTTGGAGGAAATTATCAAAGGTGGGAAGATGAATGATATAGAACTACAAAAGGATAAAAAATGAAAAAATTATTCACGAGAAGGTTGATGGAGAAGTATATATAAGAAAAGAATGAATTTGCATATGGTGTCTATTGATCTAAAAAAGATTTATGAGAGTGTATCGCGTACCATCATATGGGATAGTCTTAAGGCAAGGGAAATACAGTTGGAGTATATTAAGGCCATACATGACATGTATAATGGAGTCACAGCTAGCATTTAATTACTTATTTGTTATTATAATTGATGAGTTGTCGAAATGTATTTTTCAAAGTATTCCTTAGCTTGGTGCATGTTATTGACTAACAATATTATGCTTATACCTAGAGAAAACCAGGGATTAAGTCAATGTGAAGCAAGAGGACTCGAGGATGACCCTAGAAGGAAAATGGCTGCAAATAAATCGTTCTAAATCAGAATACTTTTGATGCAACTTTAGTAGAAAAGAGCGAGTGGAAGAATCTCAAGTGATAGTTGGAACATGTTCGACAAACTTCTAACTTTAAATACCTAGGATCAGTATTCTATAATAATAGAGAGATTGATGAAGATGTGATGAGCCAAAGTCAAGTTGGTTGCCTTAAATAAAGAGCAACTACTAAGGTGCTATGTGATAGGATAATTCCAACTAGATTAAAGGTAAATTGTATGGAATTGCAGTCCTTATTGTATGGCACAAAGTGCTGAAAAGTTAAGAAGATATATGAACATAGAATGAAAGTAGTAGAGATGAAGATTTTGGGGCGAATATGTGGACACACAAGAAAGGTTAAGATTAGGAAAAATGCTTTGAGAAAAAGCTAGGGGTTGCATCAAATTCTCCAAAGAAGCGTGAAAGTAAATTGAGATGCTTTGCCATGTGCCAAAGAAGCCCACATAGGCATAAACGCACCTGTGAGAAGTGAGGAAAACATCACAATCGCTGGAAAAAGAAGTTGCGGATTGCCTAAGAAAACATGGGAGAAGAAAATTGAGTTTGACATATGTGAGTTGCACTTAGATTGAGACAAAATTAGTTAGAGACGTCGTATTCATATCCTAGACTATATGTAGTTTAATTGTACGTCATGGTTGTTGTACGTCTGTGCATGTATGTTTAATTTGTTGTATGTGGATAGTTCTTGATATTCATACTTCTCTTCCTTACCTTACCTTCATATATTCTTATTTTGTATTTGTTTTTCATCTGCAGGTTTTTGCCGAGTTGAGGGTCTTACTAATCACAGTCTCCTTTTTAATTAGGGTCGAGTGAGATATACTAATTATAATAATGATGATAGTGTAAAAAAACAACAAAAAGGATTATTAATGAGGCAAAAATCAAATATTATTATTTAATGGTTTATAATTTATCATAAATTTTTAGTATATAATAAACTTCTATCTTATATTTTTTAGAATTATTTACAAATTAGAACTACATAGTTTAACTCAATTATTAATTATAACCACAAAATTCATTTTTGAGTTTTAGCCATTGTATATAGAAAAATGCATCTATTGTAACCATATCATCAAAATAATGACCATACTTTCTAATGATATGTTGAATTGTTGTTTTTAGCATTTGACTTTACTTGTTTACCTTTAAAAAACTAACATAATCCATCCTACATAACACTAGTTAAACCACCCTCTAATGATTTTAATCTGTCCCTGCCCCAACATCTATATTCCTCCTGTCCGCTTTATCTTATTCAACCAACCATATTCTCTCTCACTGCAAACCAACCATTGTTGAAGGTAACTTTCTCATGTTGAAACTGAATTTCTTCTTCTTTCTTTTTATTTTGTCGTTCCATGTTACTTAACATCTGTAATTCGTTGTCAAAATGAATTAGGGTAACAAATTCATGTTTTTTCAATTGAATTCATCATCATTATCATCATCCTACCCAGTGTATCCCGCTCATAGAAAAACTATGGATAGGGTCTGGGAAGGGAAGGACAGCGGTAACTCATACCCATAAAGAAGAGCGCGACCAAAGGAGTCCCCCGGCTCGAGAAAGATAAAGAGACGTATTATACAGGCCTATAAATAAAATAGATAAGTGGTACCAACTACAAAAAAGAAAACAATAAAACTAATAATAGAGAAACGAGAGAAGCAGGAGGGCAGGAACATCAAAAGGTAATTTAAGAGGACATTAGTAGTCTAAAACATGGATATGACGCCTCCAACTACCCCTATCCCTAGTCAGGTCCTCAGAGAGGTTTAACTCATGCAAGTCAATTCTTATTTGTTCATCCCAAGTTCTCCCGGGTCTTCCTCAACTCCTCTTACCCTATAGTATAATGCTTTCTACCCTCCTCACAGGGGCGTCGAAAGTCTTTTTCTACACATGTCCAAACCACCTCCTTACTTGTACTTGTTCGTACTTTTAATATCCTATCCTCTTCTTCCGTGCATGCCATAAGTTCCTTAAATCTCTTGTTTTTATCCTTTATCTTCTTTTCCATCTCATCATTCCACCACCACGACTCTTTGAACACTTTTGGTTTACCCGACGATACTCCCAAGGTCTCTTGTGCCACTTTTCTAATGGGTTTTGCCATGTTCACCCACTTTTCATTCACATCCTCTGACTGACATGGGAAGCCCAATAAACTTATCTTGCTTGACAGGATTGTGACCATATCCCCTTTAAATCTTCCCCACATGATTTTTCCCCTGGACTGACCTTCTTTTCTGTGATTTTATTCCTCGTCCTGAAAACCAGTACTAAAAGCCTGTGTTGGACGGACATCTTTGTACCCAATACCACCTTACAATCCAAGCATGAAACTGATGTCGTCCAGATCAAAGCATAGCAACTCGATGCTACAGAAAGAGGAAGAATGCAATTCGAACAGGACAGGACTCGTTGCTACAGTCCTTGCTTGCTACAGGCCGCCGGAGGAGGAGGGAACTGTCGCTGCTACAGGCCGCCAAAGACGGAAACTACCACTTCTACAGATCCTAAAGAAACTTACCCTTAGACAGACCGTCTTAGGAGCTACAGTCCTTGCTTTCTAAATTGATCTTAAAGGTAATTCATAGAACATGTAATTTACAGCCCTATCCCCTGCAATATTTGGAAGTTTTGGGAAGAAGATTGAAGCTTTTGCAAATATTTTTTTCAATTGAATTGTTCTTCTTTATTATTATAGTCTGTAGATATCAAGTTCTCCAAGAATATTGAAATTCAAAAGGAATGTTACTATGGTTGGTATGTGTCTGTGCAAAAGAGTTGGACTAATAACAACCTAAGAAGAAGAATTTGTGGCATGACTTGGCTATGACTGAACAAACACTAGGGATTGCAATTTCTTCATGTGGGTGGACAATCTGATGGCTGGTTGTCAAAAGGATGTTATCTTTAAGTAGATGAATGAAAGAACTAATTTACAAAAAGAAGTTGAACACTATAAAACGTAAATGAACTTGGCTCATCAAAAGCTTAAGAGGACAAGAACTGAGTGGATCATGATGAATATGACTTATCCGCAACGTGTTAGGAGATGTGCTATAATATTGAATTTTATATTGTTGTTATCATTTTGGTATGGTTATTTAAATGACTATTTAAATTAGTGTTAGGGTAACTTAGCTTATGAAGATGATGGTTTAGGTATTATGTATTTTGAACGAAATGCATTTGTTCTTTCCATCACTTACTCAACTGCTACAACATTAATTAGAATGTATTTCCTAACTACACCAGTATAATCTCAAACTCCCCTATCTGCTCAGGTCCATCACCATATATCATGAGTTTGCTATTGCCCTAGCATGCCATCACTTTTAGTATGAAACAAGTATACTAAAGTCCTCTTTTACCCTATTTTAATTTGTAGATCCTTAATCAAATCCAAGTCAGGATACTTCCTTTATATATCTAAGTATCAAACCTATCTACAAAATAAGTATCAAACCTCCTTGCAATAATTGCGTGGATAGTATAATCATACTTGTTTTTTATAGCAGGATGTTGAACAACAACTCTTAAAACTTTAGTTGAAGGAATCTTTAAACTAGCTTACAATTTGATCTTTCTACAAACATTGAGATTAAAGATAGGGTATGTAGTTCTACCTTCTTCTAGCTCTTCAGACTATGATTTATCAGATTAATGGTCTACTTCTTTCCCACCAACAAATTATTCACCCACACCTCTATCTACTTGTTCATTTTCCCTTCTAACGTTTGAATTACACCCTCCTATAACTATCCTAATTGACTTCCTCCAAAACAAATGAACCAATGTGTCTAGAGAACACATCAACATCTTTATTATCATCAAAATCCCTAACATCAAGGTTGACATTAGAAGAAAAGCAATCTTCATCTTAGTTAAATTCATACACAACAAGATCTGGTTGAGGTGAAGGTGGAGGAGAAGGAAAATAATTAATTGGAGAAGGTGGATGATTGACTAGAGAAGGTGGTTGTGCTACAGGATCTTGTGCTGCTACTGTTTGTGGTGTTGTATGATTTGGTGGTGCTTCTGTTTGAGGTAGTACAGGAACTGGTGGTGGTGTAGGTTCTTATTCTGATGGTCCTTCTTTTTTTTGGGTATCTAAGAGAAGATTGACCAGTCACTTTTGAATGCTTGTGTTTTCCACTTTTGGAAGTATCCACCTCATGTTTGTTCCCAAGAACATCATCATCAACCATAACAATATACAAGTTGATGTATCCACTTTTGGAAGTATCTGTGCAATCAGCTTCATTACTTAAGCTTTTCCTTCCTTTCCTTAGTGTTAGTCCATCTATTTCATTCTAGATTTTAAAAGGTTTTTTGAAGCCTAAAACTCTTCTAATATACCCATAACCATTTTTAACAGTGAAGCAACCCAATATATACAATCTCATTCTCATATTTTGCAGTTTTTCCAACAATTCTAGACCTACCAACATAAGATTCCTAACTTTGAGAAGATCTAATACCCTTTTCATCTGAGAACACAAACAAATGCATTTGAACCAATACAGATTAATCACATATCATTAATATTTAACAAACTGAGCCACAATTAACAACGAAATTCATACACAAACATTCACATTGAACTTTATATTACAGAGGTAATACATAACAAAAGATTGAATTACAATTTTTACACCAAAATTTAATGTGAATTTCCAGAATGTTTAGCATAAATTAAGCAAAATTGAAAGAATAAATAATTTAGTAAACATACCTTGACTGTACTACAATGGCGAGTGAAATGAGAAGATGACGATGATGTTAATGTAGGGATAGTAGTTGGGGCAACTTGAGTTATAGGTGGATAGTTAAGATCGTAAAGTCAAAGATAAATAAAAAAAAAAAGCAATTATTAAAAAGTTTGATAATCAAATTCTGGTAACATAAAATATACGTGTTTTTCAATTTATAGTTAATATGAATTATAAAAAATAAATTTTAAACCTTTGTTAATAAATTAACTAAATTTATGTTGTTATAATTTATATTTATAAATGATTCCATTTTTGAAAATGGAGTAAGATTTTTATATTTCAATTTATTTTTCAAAAAAAAATAACACACGTAACAAAAATTTTGTCCATATGCTGTAACTCTGGCCCATGCAAGCCTCCCAAGGAAAATGGAGTCGGGATGTTGGGGCTTCTATGTTGTATCCCCACACGCAATTTATTGCGCCTCATTGGCACGTACATTATGTGCCTAAAGTTACTGACGGTAAAAGCCTACGAGGGGTATAAATTAATCTGCTGCGTGTGCATGTG
>NC_080049.1:23928729-23973729 GCF_026212465.1 Amaranthus tricolor
ACACCATTGAGTTCTTCATTTATTACTTGATTATGAAACCAATCAATAAACGTCTTGTTATGCAACTGCATCAATCCCCTATCCCCTTTACTAGGATATTTTGCGTGCAATATATCTAAATGCTCATTCAAAAAAGGATGGACTTCAGGAATATGATGCAACACATACAAGTGTGCTTGTAGAAGACTGTCTCGAGGAGGTGTGATTGATTTGGAGTCAATTGTTCCTTTTCCCTCAAGCCTTCCTTCATGTCGAGAGGTGAGAAGTCCAATAGGCTTTGCCATGGCCAAATACTCGGCTATAAAGTTACCAATCTCATCGCTCATAGTGCCTTGAATCATACTCCCCTTAGGTTGTGCTGGATTCCTCACCTTGTTTTGTAAAACACCAATGTGTCTTTCAAAAGGATAACACCACCTTAAAAAAACTGGACCCAAAAGCTTGATCTCACGAACGAGATGGACTATAAGATGAACCATTATGTCAAAGAAAGAAGGTGGAAAATACATATCAAACTTGCATAAAGTTATAATCACGTCGACTTGAAGAGCATTAAGTTTAAAGGGATCAAGAACTTTACTACAAATTGTGTTGAAGAACGAACATAGCTCGGTAATAGCATATCTCACATGTTTTGGCAGTATTTCAAAGATTGCAATTGGTAAGAACACTTGCATCATCATATGGCAATCGTGAGATTTCATGCTTCCCAACTTCAACTCACCATTTAGGGTCACAAATCTCCTCATGTTGGATGAGTACCCAGACGGAACCTTAATGCTATATAAAGACTCACAAAATGCCTGCTTCTCTGCTTTGGACAATGTGTAGCAAGCTGGAGGCAAATTAACTTTGTCATTGCTTATCTTCTTCTTACCGCCTTTTCCCTTGTTACTGCCACCAACTTCATCAGCTCTATTTCTTTTTTTACTCACCTTAACCTGTGCCCTCAACTCCGGAGGAATACCCTTACATTCAAACCAATCTCGCACGACCTTAACATCCTTTTTCTTACCTGGAATGTTCATGAGAGTCTCGAGTATGGCATTACACACATTTTTCTCTATATGCAATAACGTCAAGACAATGCCTAACTTGTAGATCTCTCTAATATGAAAGCTTCCAAAAGATTGATTCTTTTTTCCATAATCGGTCTTCACCCCCTTGCACTTGCCCTGTTTTACCAAATACAGTCTCAACTCTCTTAATCTGTTCATAAACCTCATAACCGGTCAACGGTCGACGAGCTACACGGTCTTCAACCTCCCCGTTGAACATCTTCTTCTTCTTACGATATTGGTGATCTCGTGGGAGGAATTTTCGATGGTGCATGAATACGTGTTTGCACTAAGGAATCCACGTGGATTCCATGTCATCGATAAATATTGGGCTGATAAGTTACCATATGCCGGTCTATCATTAACGGTGCATAAAAGCATTGCACGCAAGGTGAACTCCTCATTAGCATATGCATCAAAAACGAAAACACCTTCATCCCACATCTTTCTCAAATCCTCAACGAGAGGTGCAAGATATACATCTATGTCATTGCCAGGTTGTTTAGGACCCGAGATAAGAAGCGAAAGCATAATGTACTTACGCTTCATACACAACCAAGGTGGCAAATTATAGATCACTAACAGTACCGGCCAAGTACTGTGTTGAGAACTAAGATTGCCGAATGGGTTAAATCCATCCGTACACAGTCCGAGCCTTAAATTACGAACTTTATCCCCAAAAGTCTTATGCAACCTATACTCTTCCACTCCGGAGAATCAGATGGATGTGTGAGCATGCAACCTTTCTTCACCCTATCTGCATGCCACCTCAAATTTAACGCATCTTTTTTTATAAAAAACAAGCGCTTGAATCTAGGTATTATTGGAAGATACCACAATACCTTAGCCGGGGGCCCTTTAGCATCCCCAACCCCTTTACGCTTGTAACGCGATAACCTACACCTAGGATACTCTTCTAAGTTCACATTTTCATTCCGATACAATACACAATCATTCGGACACACATGAATCTTCTGGTACTCTAAGTCGAAAGGACACATGAGCTTTTTGGCATAATATGTCCACTTTGGAAGTTCATTTTCTCTCAGGAACTATCTCACCTAACGCTTTTAATGACATTGTGAAACTAGTGTCACTCCAATTGAACTTTGACTTAATGTTGAAAATTGTCAACACGGCTGTTAGTTTGGTGAACTTTGTACATCCAGGGTACAAAGGCTTTTGAGAAGCCTTTGCCAACAAGTCAAGAACACGAGGACGTTTTCCTAACTCATCCTCGACTTCCTCCATCGTCTCATCAACACGATCTACATCCTCATCGACGTTCTCTTCATCTGTCTCATAACCATCAACACGATCTACTACATCCTCATTGACATCCACATTATTGACCTTCTCAACAATACTTTTTTCTTTGTAATCTCCCTCCTCACCATGTTAAACCCAAACATGATATTGAGGCCTAAACCCACGTCGAAGTATGTGCTCCCTAAGGATATCAACACTATCTATATTTGATACATTGCCACACTCTACACATGGGCAATAAAAACCAACTCCCCTCGTCCTAACTTGATGTTCAACGGCAATACTACAAAATTCTAATACGCCGTCAATAAATTCTGACGATTCAATGCTTCCATACATCCAAGAACGAGCTTTTGTCATCCTAAGTGTGATTCATTAATTCAAAACAAAATTGATAATCACTTTTTAACATATATATTTAACGAACCCTAATAACCACAAAATTAAGTAATAATCATTCATTTAAACCTAATTTACAATATTAATAATTAACTTTCATAATCTATAAATTGTTCAAAAAATATGTATATTCTAATAACAACATTGTTTTAATCATAATTAACCCTAATAATAAAACAATGTTTTATAAATTTTTCAAATGATGTTTATTCTACTAACCATAACTAATATTCATATATATTAACAACATATAAAAACAATAATAATAAAATCACATTCATAAACTTGGACAACTAATTAACATTCATATCAACAACTGATTCATTTAACCATAAACAACCCTAATTAAACCTAATTTACAAACTATAAAAAAAATTATGATAAATTTAAAACTTAAAAACCACAACTACATACATACACATTCATAAATAAAATGAAGAAATTACTTAAAAATATGACAAAACATAATATATATGATAAATTTAAATCTTGAAAACAACAATTACATACACATTCATAAATTATGATAAATTTAAACCTATTTTACCAAATCAAAATGAAGAAGATACCTTGAATTTTCGTGGGTTTTTGTGGGTTGTGTATAACCTATACAATGAAAAAAAAATTAGTATAAAAAAAACTAAGCCCTAAAACACAAATAATGAAGCTTGAACAACAATGGGTTTGAGAAATAAGCTTTAAAAAATTATACCTTGAAGAAAGTAAGAACTAAGCCCAAATTTTTCGTGGGTTTTTCATGTGGAAGAAGAAGAAGAACAATGAAGAAAAATGATGAAGAATTTATGCGAAAATGATGAAGAAGAAAAAGCAGTTTGCGAAGACAGCAATGGCAGCAAGAAACAGTAGTGTGCGTGGGAAAATAGAAGAAGAAGAGGGAATGAAGACAGCAATGGCAGCAAGCAAAGTCGTGTGAGTTTTAGAAAGGTTTTAATTTGTTAACGTTATGAAACAGTAGCATAATGAGATAGAATATAAGGCGCGTTTTATCTGAAAAAAAGTGGAGAGGTATATGCTGCGGGCAAACCAAAACCGCAGCATAAAATCAATTAATTGCTGCGGGCAAATCAAAACCGCAGCATATACTAATTTTTTTATTTTTAAAAAGACTTATATGCTGCGGGCATAAGGAGAACCACAACATTTGTATTTTTTTTTTTTGCGTTTTTTTTTTTGCTATTTAATATTGCGTCTAAAAAAAATAATAGCAAATGACACGCAGCAGATACGTTTTTTTCCACTAGTGACACCATTTCAAGATTGTAGGTGGTAAGAATTAAGCTTATAGATATAAAGTCCTTCGATTAGAGTATTTATAGAACATTAATTAGACAAGGTAATGATTTTCACAATCCTCTATTAATTATATGTTGACACCTTTGCTTAGCCTATTACCGGCTCAAATAACTTGAACAAAACCTATATATGCTGAACATATATTAGTGGTAAGTATATATATATATAGTGATTTTTCCTCTCATGTTTGAGTCATTTGGAACATTTTGGACTTATTATGGCTAGTGTGTTTTTTATTTATCGACTTATGACTATACCGGCCTTATATGGTAATGTGGTGGCCAAACGTACATTCCGACTAAAGTCATGAAATTGCCCGTGCGAGTACTCAAATATTAATTTGAACAATCATCGCGTTATCGGAGTGCACAAATGGATACCATAAAAAAAATGGTAGCTATTTGGTAGTGATTGGCGACCAGTTAATATCTGGTAGCCATTTGATGCAAGTAATAACCGTCAAGGAATCAATTTAATCAAAAGTTTAAGTTGAGGTACCAAGATATTTAATATAATCTAATATAGCTATTGGGCTAGAAGTGTGGATGCGCATAGGCACTGAAGATTCCACTTTAAATAAGGGATGATTGAGATTCGAACCTATAAACTCTTATCACGTTGGCTTTTAATACCATATCAAGTGATTGAGTTGGTTCCTTAACAACAACCATACATGTGGTAGCCAAGTGGTAGCCAAGTGGTAGCGAATTGCGACAAAATCATATCTTAAAATATGTAATTCATTCAAAGAAAAGATAAGGTGTAAATTAAAGTATAAGTTTGGGGTTCTACAAGTAGTAATTGGGAGCACTAGATATGCACATCCAACCTTTTTTTTGTCATGAATGTAATTGAGTAGTGTGCTTTTTTCAGTTTTCAACAATTGATGATAATAATAAGTGACCCTCGTCTCCCATCCCACCCAAAAGTTTTAATTTCCAATGTAATGAAATGATTCCACCACTCTTTCATGTATGAGTACCATTTTTAAGAAATTAATTTTAGTTGATTTGATGGGTAAACTATTTATTATTAATAGATAATTATATTTGTTATAAGTTTGTTGAATTTCATAATAATTTGATATTTGTAGGTAGTAAGTAAATTAGAGGCGAATTTAATCTCACCTTCTTCTCTATTTCCTTTCTCAAAATGAAACTTTGTATTCACCTTTACAAGTACGACAACATCATATAAATAAACAATAATGACTAATGAGTCAATGACCGTTCATAAAAACATAACCTCTTCCTAGTCTTAACACACTTGGGCTTATGATTTTAAAAAGTTTTAAATTTATATTTTTAATAATGATTAATTTAAATAAAAAATGACTAAAAAATATTATGATCAAGAAAAATAATACTCCCTCTTATTCAGCTTATGTGTCCCATTTTCTTTTATGGTCAAGTCACCTTAATTGTCCCATTTCTTTTTTTGGTATGGGTTTTTGACTTTTATACCCTTAGTAGCTTTATCCTATTTTCAATTATACCCTCCATTACCCATACTGATTTTTCTCCCTTACATTAAAACCCATAATACCACTCTCTTACCTACCCTTAGGGTCCCACTTTTGACTCTCCTTAAAATCCGTGAAAAGTCAAATGGGATTCTTAAGGTGAATAGGAGGGAGTATATATGAATTATAGATGTTTACACCTTTTTATTATGACGAAAAACACTTGTAGCTCAATGGATAAGACATCTGCATGTTGAGCAAAATGTTTAAGGTTTGACCATACTTAACGCAGGTATCAGTAGGGGGGTTTCTTGACTGCGCGCATCCTCTTTACCTCTTCTTTAGGGGAACATGTATGGTTTGTCCGTACCTTTCAGGAAAAAACCCCACCCGGATCCTACTTTGTGCAGGATATTAAAAGTATCTTTTTACATTTTTTTATTATGGTTTATTTTCTTGCTTTAAAATTTGTGGAAACCCACATTGAGATATTTACTATGAATTGAATGGGAATATTAATCAAACACACATTAATTGAGTTTCATGCTTCAAATGAACATCACCTGTTTTCGTCATTGTAATGCTGATCAATGAAGTATATTTTTCGTTTGCTGTGGTGTAGCATGCCAACCTGGATGTGCAGCACAAACAAGCCTATATTAAGCAGGTGGAAAACTTTGTTACTTAATTAGATTCTTGTATCAATGTTCATACAAATATGTATTAAAGTGTTTGACTCGACTATTTATTAGAATGATTTTAATTTTTAATACTTTGAATCAAGATTAACACGTTCATTCGTGTGGTGCACATATTACAAGTATTTGAGCTAGAAGTAAAAAGAAAGAAATTATTGATCAATACAGTCAAGCAGTCAAAAATTCTATTTAAGGAGGTTTAATTAGATGGAGATGAGCGATCCATTTGGCCTATGGATTCTTCACTGATGCTGATTGTTCAAGCATACTATTTTTTTATAAGTGATGTCAAGTGATGGATTGTAATAGATTGTCTAGGAAAAATTGCATGTAATAGATTGTTATTTGACCAAAAAAGTTTATCAGGTCAAACTTTTTGTATTTGTTTGTTGGAACGAATGTTAAAGTTAGTTTTCATCTAAAATGTTTTTTTTTTTATCTATTACCTGTCAAACGAGTTTATTTATTATTTAAAAGATTATTGTAAAAAAAAATTAAATCTCTTTTTGTCGAAACTCTTTTTATTTTAATATTAATTTTATTTCTCATTTATTTTAGCTTTATATGCTTATATAATTTCAATATAATTTCATTTTAATATTTTAACTATAAAATTAATTTTATTTCTTTTCTAAAATGTCGTTACAATGGGTAATAGTAATAACTTAAATTTTTACATACGTAAGTCCATTATGTGCTTTCTTTACACTATTTTAGTGTGCACCACTTTTAAAAGATATAAAATAAAATAATATGTTTTTCTACTTAACAAGTACAATTATTGTGAAATTTTTGCTATTTTAAGTTGGTGCACACTAAAATCAAAATAAAATATTCCTAATATGTTTTTCTTTTTTGTTATTTTTGTTTACATTTTGCACAGTTTTCAAAGTAAAGTTTAAACCTCAATATCTCTAAATACACATAATAATAGTTATTAAAAATACATAATAAAAAAGTATACATTAAGACGAATCTAATGACATCTCACTAGATATATTTTATCTTCTAAATATGTGTCGAAAACATTAATCAAATTTTTCTCTTCTTAAAATGAAATATTCAAAATGAGAAAAATATTAGAGAAGGGAGGTTGGAAAAAAATGAGTCCATGTTACTATTGATATTCAACAAATACAGTTATCTAAGGCAGTAGTCGTACTGGTACCCTAATGCATGTCACGTGAAAACAAGTAGCTATTGATCGAGTAATCCTCTGATTAGATTGATCCCAAAATTCTCTAACAGGGGGATGGATATACAAGTACGGACTCTTATTTAGTCTTCTCGTCATCATCATACTTCTATATCCTTCGAACAATCTATGTAAACAGTTAATGCTGTGCTCCATTGCTGGCTCTTATTTAACATTATTTTTTAGTGAGACCAAATATATATAGGTTGATCTTTTTTAAATTTTGATTAAAAATGATTAATTATAATCTTAAAAGTAATTAATTTTAACTTGAAGTATATAAATTTACATAAATAATCAGTTAAGACCTTAAAGTGATCAACTATATATAAATTAATCAATTATAAAACTAGAAAAGAAAATTTTAACTTTATAACTAACATGTTTAAAAATGATCAATTATAACCTTAAAATGATGAATTTAAAGCTTATGCTAAATTATAACTTATCACCTGTATAGTGATCAATTATAACTTATAATCTTAAACGAATCCTTTATAATGCTAAAGGAATTAATTATAATCTTAAAGAGGGCAATTCCGTCCTTTAAATAATAAATTATAGTACATAGTTAGCTATAATTTTTAAATGCATTAATTTTGACCTTAAAGATATCAATTATGACTTTAAATTGATTGCTTTAGTTATCATACATTGTAAAAAATTAAAATTGAGCCGATTGGGCTACTCTTATATATATGAGTGGTTACTTTGTAAGGCGGTCTCTTGCAAGATTTGCTGTATTTAATTTTACATCATTTTTATTTTGAAAATGGTCTATCATATACATACTATATTTTTTTTGAGTAACATACTAATTCTCATTTAATTACATCCATTTTAATTATTTTTTGCTTCATTTATACTTACTACCTTTCATTATACTTCCTCTGTTTTGAAATAGTTGTAGCACTATTTATCGTTCAAGTTTATTTTATATATTGCGGTTATTGTGTAAGAAAAAATATAGTCAAGTAGAATATTATTTGAATCATCTAATCGCAAACTTTTATGTATTAACATTTAATAATTTTTATATGTGCATAGTTCAATATATAAACGATCTAAATAACACATTGAATTGCGTAAAAACTCAAATATAGCAAGTATAATTAAACGGAAGAAGTACTAGTTATTCACAGAGATATTTTTTCCTTGAATATGTGACTATCAATTGAAAATATTTTAGAATAATGTAAGTATATAAGGATATCTATTTTTTCGTAGTAGGGTATAGAGCGTAGGGTGTAGCTTTTTAAAAAGCGAGTGGTTTTGATGATGATGATGAGTATTAGAATTTAGAAGCAAGCAATAGAAGATCCCTTAGATCGATTTTGATCGTAGCGATACTCACACAGGAAAGAATAAATTTGATAATTATAGTCGTAAAAAAAAAAAAAGAAAACAAAAGTTGGGTCAGAGTAAGAAAAAAAAAAAGAGAAATTTGATTCGCTGCAATCATCACCAAAGCTAGGAAAAGCACCTCTATCTGTTTTGTTTTGATTTGTTTTTATTGTTATCACTAGACTCTTAATGTCTTGTTCTTTCTTAGGAATGATACCACATTTACTTTTTTTGTTTTCATAATTTGTAATTTCTCTGTTTTTTCAAATTTACATTAAGGAGAAAGTTGGTGTTTTTTTAAGAAAAAGGTAGATAACGGTAATAAATGATAAAAGAGAATAAATTGTGTGAGTGGAATTAAATGAAAGTTAAAATATATGGATGAAATTAAAAGGAAGTGGTACGTCATTGTCCTAAATAAAAATAATGTAAATTAAGTGAGACGGATCAAAATGACAAATGATGTAAATTGAATGGACATTGGGAGTATTTGATGATTTCTTCGTTCTGAAATACTTGCTACACTGAACATAATGGTATTATTCATCTTTTAAGTTTATTTTTAGTTAAGAAGAAATATAGTTAAGTATGATCTCGTTTTAATTTTCTGTTAAGAATTATATAAAATATAAAATGATCAAAATTACGCATTAAATTGCATAAAAAGTGATATGTAGCAAGTATTTCGTTTTTTATTTGCACTCAAACACCTTTTTACGCAGTTCTATGCATTTGTCAAGTTGCTTATATCTAGAATTATACTCAACTAAAAATCATAAAAATTTGATATTGTGAAAATATCCGACGAGATAAATAAAACAAGATTCCATATGACTATGTTTTTCTCGTTTAATAGCTGCAATGTGTAAAATACTACCGAATGATGAATAGTATAAAAAATGGGTTTGGTGCAACAAAAAAAAGTAAGGAAGTATAATGAAATTGAGGAAGTTATAATATTTTACTTGTTTTTTTACTTGCCTAAGACAAAAGATGAAAAATGATATTTTATGAAATATTAAGATAAATATGTAAGTTAGATGAAAATAATTATTAAATGTATGAATAAGATCAGTTAAAAAAAGTTAAGTCATGATCAATAAAAAATATATTTAATAAAATTTATAGATCATCAAACTAAAAATAAAAATACTAGATTAGAAGTTCTTCCTCCGTTTTAATTTGATATTAATAATCTTTTTAACGAGACGAATCAAACAAAATTTTACTTAATTATGTTTAAATCAATAGAGTAAAAAATAATTAGAAATTAGAAGTGATAAATATTTAGTACAATTTTTCTAATAATTTAACTAATTTAAAACGCAAAAAGTATATTGCAAAAATTAGGACATCAGTCAAACTAAATGTAAGATAATTCCTTTCTTTCTGGGTTCCCTGTTGTTAGATTTGATTGTTTAGTCAAAGTTCTTAAGAATAGAAAAAGTAATGAAAAGGAAAGTAAATTGGATGATATCTCAGCTAGCTAACCAGAAAAGTAAATGGACCCACCCTGACCCTGCTATTATACTCTTCAACATTGTTATATATCGTCAACCCTTTTACTTTATCGTTACTCTTCTAATGAAATTACGAATTTGTCTTTGGACTTAAAACTTGTTTAACAAATGTAAATTGCACTTAATAACACTATTATCACTTTAAAAACACTAAATTTAAATTTTAAACGTAATCCCGAATATTTTTATCGCGATCCTATATTATATATTGAATTTTCAGACATGCCGATATACGAATTCAAACACGGTACTATCTCTCTAAAAACTCTCTAAAAACGTTCTTCGATTTTAAACAAGCAGTTAGTTGGAATCGATTAACTATGGCTAACGAAAGTGACTATGAATCGGATCCGGTACGTACTTTAATTGATTTGAATCGGTGTATTTTTTTTTTAAAAAAAAGAAAGTCGCAAAAACTGGGCGAGTGGATCACGGTTCAGTCGCACAAAACATGCGAGTGGACCACGGTTCAGTCGCACAAAACGTGCGACTGGACCGCGGTCCACTCACACGTTTTGTGCAACTCCACCGTGGTCCACTCACACGATTTGTGCGACTCCACCGTGGTTTTAGTAAATTATTATTATTAATATTATTAATAATATTATTTGTATTTTTTTATTATTGTTATTATTATTATTATTATTATTATTATTATTATTATTATTATTATTATTAATGTAAGTAATTTATATTATTAACATTACTATTATTTTGTTATTATTTATTTAAATAATTTATAATTATATGTTATTATTATTATTTTCTTATTATTTAATATTAATTTGTTTTATTATTATTACAATTATTTTATTATATTTTTTGTATTGTTATTATTTTAATATTAATTATTTAAGTTAATTATAATTTTTAATTAATATTAATTTGTATTACTAATATTTTAATATTAATTATTAAAGTAATTTATAATTTTTATTTATTATTGAATGTTTTTATTATTAATGTTTGTATGTATAATTTTTCAATGACCTAATGTATAGTTTGTTTCATATTTCAAATTTGTAGGACTTTGAAAACTTAGGAGACAACGTAAATTACTCCAGTAGATTTGTTACGGATAGAGAATTTGATTCCTTAGATGAATTACATAGTTGGGCTGATGCGATAGCAATAACAATTGGTATTCAATTTACACGTGCTTCTTATAAACAAAAAGAAGGACGTTCTAGAGTTAGTGTGTATTTAAGATGTCACCGCTATGGTAATATTAGGGGTTATTTACATAATTTAGATAATACTGCCCGACCTGGTTCTAAAAGTAGACGTTGTGGGTGTAAATTTTTTATTGTAGCAAGTAGTCGTAAACCAGAAGAAAGACCTTGGACGGTAAGGGTGTATCCTGGTGAAAAAGGAAGACATAACCACCCGTTCTTCGTGTACAGAGATGGTCATGTAAGGGCAAATAGGATCAATGTAGATATTCGGGAGCACATACGACAGCTTAGTGCAACCGGCATGCAACCGGGCTTTATCATGACTTCTAAAAAGGGTGTGAATAAGATATTAAACAACATCTAAATAACACAACGACATAATAGAAAACAAATAAATTCAAAAAACTAACGTATTTCAATCTACTTTCAGCTGGACCAAAACCGGCACTCGGTCCTTCACCGGGGTATGGGTGGGAGCACACTTTGAACCAGTCAACGTAACTAGGATCAGCCTCTGATGAAACAGATGCCCGACGAAGTGCCTGATCACCAAGGCGGCCACTATAGGGGAACCTACTCCATGCCTCCCAGGACACAGGCGGAGAAGCAACGGTAGATACCGTGTGCCGGTCGTACAGCCTGGGCTGGTCTCAAAGGAGGGGAGGGAATAGCCTGCACAAAGTCGACCTGTCGCACTGTCCTCTCCGACAAATACACCTCGACGATATCAAAGCAAGTGATACCCCCGATGAAGGTGATGCGTGGGTGCTCATTCAGCACTGCACTTGGAGAAGTCATGTAGGGAGTCCATTCCACCTGCATACAAGCCAAGTTAACATATAAAAATAATCTAAAATTAAAATAACATGCATAACAAAGTGTCATGTACAGAGTCCATTCCACCAGTCCGTTCCAGCGGACTGTGAGCGCGTGCTCCCTCGTGGCGGCTCATTATCAACGAGACTATGTCCGGCACGCTCAGATGCACCTGAAGAACTAGGGCCGACACGTGCGAATCTCCCGTCGGGTCCCCGGACAACAGTTCAGTCCACTGGGCGAAGATCAGGACCTTGGTATTGAACATCATCAACATCATTATCATCATCACTAGAAACCCCCCCAACTACTCTAGAGGCTGCTAGCCTGGCCATCAAAACGAGTACGCACTTGGTTCGGCGTACTCGACCATTGGGCTTCACTGTGTCTAGCAGCCTCTTCCTGTCTAGCCCTCCTAGTAGAACCCGTCACACCCCTCTGATGAGGGTCTCCTCTGAGCAGGGTAGGCCTAGACCTATTCCCGCTTAGCAAGTTTTTAAAAAACCCTTTCCTTTCCCGTGAGTACCAACCATTTACTACAATTTTTGATAATTTAATTAACTATTATTAATAAATAAACGTAATCAAACATTACATTAAAGTAACCACATGAACAAAAGACAATAATTAATTAGCAACAACAATATTTAACTAATCATTATCAACAAATATAATGTAAGAACTTATTTATTATTATTATTATTTATATTATTGTAATTAATTTTCTAAATTAACAATGATCATAATAATAATAATAATAATAATAATAATAATAATAATAATAATAATAATAATAATATTAACAAAAATAATAACATTAATAATAATCATAACAATAATAACATAAACAATAATAATAATAATCATAACACTAATAACAAAAACAATATTTAAAAATAAAATTAAAGAAAAACAAAAACAATATTTAAAAATAAAATTAAAGAAAAATTTACTAACAATAACAACAACAACATCACCAACAAAAATAATAAAAATAATATTTAAAAGAATATAAAAAAGTTAATAATAATAATAATAATAATAATAATAATAATAATAATAATAATATTTAAAAAAATAAATTAAATATAATAATTAAAACAAAAATAAAAATTTAATAATAATAATAATAACAATCACAATAATAATAATAATAATAATAATAATAATAATAATAATAATAATAACAATAATAATATAAATAAAATTAATAATAATTATTCATAAAAAAAAACGAAAATTTTTTTTTTTAAATGGGCGAGTCGCACGAAATCCGCGAGCCCACCGCGGGTCAGTCGCGGGTTTCGTGCGAATGACCCGCGGTGGGTTCGCGGATTTCGTGCGATTGGCCCATTTTTTTTTTTAAAATTTAAAATAATACGATTCGAATAAAAATTATCTCGATTATTTGTTTGAGGATTGAATAAACTTTTATGTTGTAATTTTGTTTTTTAAGTGTGATAAAAGAGTTATTTAGTGAGGTTAGAGTATAAATAAGAAATTTTAAGTCCAGTGGCAAATTCGTAATTTTTTAAAATTCAGGCAAATTCGTAATTTCATTGGGAGTGGCGATAAAATGAAAAGGGTGACAATGTTTAAGGATTCGGTTTTTCTTAATCAAATTATTTGCGACAGGCTGATCTCTCATGCAAGCATTCAACACTTGACACTTCACTATTGGATAACGTTTCTTCAATACTAAGTTTTTAAGATTTACGACATCAAGACCAACATATTCCTAAGTTACAACTACACCCTTCGTCAAGTTTCTATAAGATTAAGAAAGATGAAATCTTTTAAATATTAGAGATATTATTTTATGAAATAATAAATTTGATAAAGGAAAAGTGTGGACCATAAATATTTAAAATATATTAAAAGAAAGTTAGTTGAAAAATATATGGAGACCACAACAAATAAAAAATATTTTAATAAAATTAGTGAGAAACATATGAGGCCCAAAAGAAATTTAAAAATGTTAAAATGAAGTTAATAAAATATATATATGGGGACCATAAATATTATTATGATATTAAAATAAGGATGAATAAGGTTTTTTTGTCCAAATATTACTCGTATGATATAATGGAATTCTTTATGGAAACAACAAATAAAACACTTTAATTTAGAAAGTGAGAATTTCTTTAAGGAATGGAGGGAGTATATAATAACATATACTACTCTGTTCTCTTTGATTTGCATCAAAGAAGAATCAAGTTAAGACAGTGGTAATAAATAAAAAGAGAGAATACATGTGTGGATTAAAATAAAAGAGAGTTAAAATATAAGGATGAGATTAAAAGAAAGTGATGAACCATTGTTCAAAAATAAAAATTATACAAATTATGTGGGACGAACCAAAATAGAAAATTATGCAAATTCAATAGAACAGAGGGTGTAAATTTTTTTTATGAAAATTCAATGGGACAAAAAAAATAATATGTAAATCATACCTCTTTTCTCTCATATAGTTCACCATAGATCTTCTAAAATTAACATTTTGCATGAAAATTTAAATGTCGTAAACTTAATAAATATGAGGAAGGGATGACACAAAGGACAATTTGATGCCACATACCCTCCACATACTTATATAGTTATATCTACACCCACCTAAAATATTCATATCCACCACTTACCCACTATTCATGGCGGATAGATATGTATTAGTAAATTGTAGAGTTAGGGTGGGCGAATGTAGGGTGGAGTGGGTAGGTATGTGGTTGGGTGGGTGAGTGTGGGACTGGTAAGAACTCATATCCACCACTTATCCATTACCCATGACGAATAAGACTTTTCATATCCATACTCACTATCCACCAAAAGTCCAAAATTATACACATATTTGATCCAACTGAAGCAAAAACGATGCAAAATCCGTATAATTTTACCCGCCTACCATCCCCATACAGAGGTAGTGTTTTGGCATAAGAGCAATATTATTTCATATGCCAGCCATTGAGTCTTGTCTTACCATTAACCATTTTCACTATATAAAATCATTCTTTAACCTTATAAAAAACGGAAGAAATATATTTTATTTGCCATTAAAATTTACATGTTTTTTTGGCAAGTACTTAATTTAATTTTTGACATGAGTGTTTAGTGTTGTTGGACCACTAGCATATGTCTATTTGAAAATGTTACATCTAATAAAGCAAGTAAAACCTTAAACAAAAAAAAGAGCCCCACAAACTAAAAATGGGGCCCAATGCTCCATTATGAATCCCCATTACCCAAACAATGTCCTTTGAACTACAAATGCTTTTAATAAGGAAGATTCAAAGTGTAGATTTAGAGATGCAATAACCAATATTAAGGCAAGTGATGTTGAGAGAAAAAGAAAGACAGACATAAGAGAATCAGATCATCTTGAGATTGGTGTTAAGCTCACCATCACCATTCACAATCACCACTTTCCAAAAGATGCCTCCTCTTATTATTCTCTTTGCTAATCCTTCTCCTTATATTAACTTCATTTTGTCCGATGCATCACACCACTTCTTAAACTGACAATCCTACGTCTTATCTTTGCTTGCGTATTCATTTACTTCTCTAGATGTTTTTTTCACCGGCTTAGTTATATCTATCTACTGGATAAAAAACTTATTATTATTATTAATATTCATCTTAAATGGTAAAATTTAACTTATCAACCACAAATATATTTTATTTTAATCAATAGTGAATAGTCTACAAATGAGTATTAAGCTTTATAGTCAATTTTATTTATTACCACTTTCTTAAAATTTATTATATTTCTCTTTGATGTAAATTAAAGAGAACAGATGATTATTAAGTTTTATAGCCAATTTGAAAGGACTACCTACTTATTGATTTTATCAATATGGTTATAATTGATTTTTTTAAATGAAAACTATTTGAGTAAATTATAGTACAATTTAATACACGAGTAAGTTGGATCCCCGAAGCCAAGGACTCAAGCATGTAAAGTAAGATATTTAACTCCATACTAAGTTAAGTAACAAAATAAGTTGTTAACCCATTAATTAAGGTGTTATACCAAAATAAGTTAATTAAGTAGCCATTATTAAGTTTAGTTTCACTCGAATCCTTTGTTGCGTTGAATTAACTTTTTTTGAACGAGGCTTTTTATGTCCAAATTGTTAATGCAATAAAAATATGAAATGAAAATGTGAAGCTCTTCGACCATAATGTCTTTGTTGCTACTCTTTCTCTAATGCCAATAAATATCACGCTAATCATAATCGATCATGTGAAGAATCTTTGTTTCACTCCTTTTAGAAAAATTTCTATTGGGTTCCTAATCATGAATCTGATACAACATCATCAGCTTGAATATTTAACAATTTAATAAAAAATCATTATTCCTCAATATTATATCATGCACAGTATAGACCGTCTTACTATGAGCTCGACATATTTAAGATTATGATTAAGACTTTAAAAGACAAAAGTAATTACTAAAGACTTTTAAATTGTTCACTTAAGACTATAAAAATTATCACTTTAAAATTCTTGATCACATTGAGATTATAAGTGATAAGTGATCACTTTACGACTATAAGTGTACATTGGGCCAGCCCAACAACGACTGTCTCATCGTGAGATCGTCTCATTTGAGAATTTGTGTTAGCAAGTCTTGTACAAGACTGTCTCACCCTGAGACAACCCTATATAATTAGCATATTTTTAATTGATTATTTTAAGATTACAAAACATCACTTTAAGGTTATAAGTGATTACTAAAAAGTGATCATTTTAAAACTGCAAGTGATCACTTTAATAAGATTATAATTGATCACTTTAAGACAGTAAGTTTATATAGAACAACTTAATAAAGATGTTTTCACTATGAGACCGTCTAACTTGAGAATTTATGTTACACTAACACTACAACATAACATACTTTTAGTGTTATATATTTAGTGACATTTAATTTAAATGTCACTATTTTAAATTTCTAACAGTCCGTTTGGTTAGTGGTACTAAATGCTAGTAATGGAAATGATTTATAGTATAAAATTTCATCAAAATTTTCATATCATTCCATGGTAATGAAACTTTGATCAAAAAAAGTTTTTTTGTTTACAAATTTTCATTACCACCTAATATCACCTCTCCCAATGGTAATGCATTGGAATTAATTTTATGAAGAAAATGAGATGATTGAAGTTGGACAAGCATGTCCATCAAAGTAGCCAAAAGATTTTTAAATCAAAATTACACTAATTTTTCATTCCCATTACCACCTACCAAACGGACCGTAATGGTAATTAGTGGATTTAGTGATATTTTCTAGACCTTTTAGCAGCATAATAAAAAATTCATATTAAAGCTTTTCGCGACATAGGATTTATTGATATTTTTAATAAATGTCACTATGAATTATAGTAACAATTATATATAACACTAAAGGCCAAATTATAATGAGTCACTAAATCACTTTATAATGAAACTTAAAATAAAAACCAATAATTATTATACTAAAAACATAAATCAGTGACATTCATTTTAACGTTACTAAATTCTATATCGTGAAAAGTTAAATTTATTGAAGTAATATATTTTTATAAGAAGTAATGCATGTAATGTAAATTATACCAAATTAATCGTGAATGGATGGATTAATGATAATTCATATGCCAACAAGCTTGTGCTACAAATTAATCACAATAATGGAATAAGATTTGTGAGAAAGACGATGATGGCATGAAGTTACGTTGGATACGGTGGGGCCCGATTCCAAGTTTCTAAAAGAAGTATTCCATATGAAGTAGATTACTTAAATAATTCTAAAATAAAATAAAATGGTAAAAAAATAAGATAATCCACGAGACACGTGGGATAATGCATAGGGATTAACTTGCATGCATGCATGCATGCATGGATTTGGGTGGGAATGGTTATTTTAGCAACGTCTAGATAGAAGTTATTGGTGACGATGATGATGTTACATTATAACATTCCTAAAAAGAAACAATATTACAACTGTAAATTTGAATCTCGTCTCTTTACTTTTTTTTTTTTTTTTTTTTTCTTTCCTTCTAAAGGGTGTTGGAGGGTTTGGTCTACTAGGTATATTATTGTTCTTGGTGTTCAAGGATCTTCCTTGGCCACCTATATGTTCTAAAGTATCTATATTTCAACTACTAATACTAGAAACATTCTACTTCATTCTCATTTAAATTGATTATTGTGCAAGTTTCAAATTTTTGAGAAAGTATCATTTATATTTTACATCAAGAATTTTTCTTGTAAATATGTTTGTTCTAATAATAAATATTAAAAGTATATTTTTATTTCTCGTTTATTTTGCATCATTTCATATTATGATGTGAGAACTTATAATTTTTCACCCAAATGATACCGAGTGGTATATAGGGGCACATATGTAATAGTTGTGTTAAATCCTTTTTTTCCTTTTGAATGGGTACTAGGTTATATGAATAGTTGTCCAAAATTAATTTGATTATTTAAAATTGAATACGACTTAACATAAACTAAAATAACCCGTATATTAAATTTATAAAAAGATTATCAATATATTTATATATGATAAAAAATTGAATTAATCGGACCAAAATATTATACATATAATCAACTTAAATATTTGATACACTTATTCTATAATTTGAATCAATGGTTTTAGTTATTGGGTGCATAATTAATTGGCATGCAAGATAAGAACATTAAGATACATACTTTAGCTTGAAAAGCAGGACAATGATAGGAAAGAGAGAAAGGAAGAGCAAAACCCTGGAATTGTCCCCTATGAAAGCCTTCCCAAAATTTTATCCCCAAAATAGTTAGGTCTCACTTTTGTACTACAATTGGTTTTGGAAGCCAATGCAAAGCCACAAAATTAATCAAAATAATAATTTAAGAATCAAAAAAGAAAAACATGGTCTAAGTAAACCTTATTTTTGGTCAAGGAGACGGCACCTCGCAACCAGTGCTACACTGGATCTTCCTGTATTCCCCGACAAATTTAAATCTCAATTTATTTCTTTTATTCTCATCCACACATCTTAATTCTCGTTCTTTTTATGTCATCTAAACAATTTAAACGGTTAATATACTTCCTCCATTCTGAAACTACATTGTGGTTATTGTTATTATTCATTGTTTAGGCTTATTTTACATATTGCGGTTAATGTGTAAGGAAAAGTATAGTCAATTTGAATCTTGTTTGAATCGTGTAATCGCATACTCTCAGAATATTCACTTTTTATAATTTTTAAATGTATATTATTCAATACATAAATAATCAAAATAACATATTTAATTATATTAAAAGTTAAATATAATAAGTATAAAAGTATTATAATAATACTAGTAATTCCTTAATCCTAATGGGGACCGGATTGCGTTTGTAGGTACCGGCTTTTCATAACTTAGGACCACTGCCGCATACCACAATCATTGTCCCTGCTCATTCCATTTTTCAATTTTATTTCCTTTCCTTGCTTCTCAAAACATGCACACTACTTCTACGTCTCTTGAAATTATAACCAATTCGAAATAAAGATTAAAATTCATAAGACTATTTGATTGAGTAGATGATTATTTTTAAAAAAATATTAATAAAAATATTTTTCAACAAGTTTGTTACAAATATAATTTATACCACAAAATTTTTTATAAGTGAGTTTCAATGTGAGGCACGCCTTGTGTATGAGTTAATAACCCATTCAATACACATTGTAAAAACAACAAATCTTATATGAAAACGTCTCACCATAAGACAACCTATACAATCAGCTAAGTTATCTAATCAATCACAATAAGATGGTAAGTGATCACTTTAGATTATCAATGATCACTTTAAAACTAAAAAATAATATTTTAAAATTATAAATAGTCATTTTAAAATTATAAACAACCACTATTATAAATGATTAATTTAGAAGTCAAATATAAATGATCTAACCATTGTCTCATTTCAGATTTTGTGCAAGTTATAACGCTACTCTTCTTTACAAATACTCACGTAGTCTCTTTTTCTAGAAAATGTCAATCTTTGGCATAAAGCTTGTTCAGATGCATGCGAGGAAATAATAGTGGGCTTAAATTATAACCTTTAGGCTGCAATAATATTTTCATTTCCTAGGCCCAATCTATGCTTGGTGCAAATTGGTCTGTCAGGCCAAGTTTTTTGTTGCTCTCCATGCCATCTTTATTTTTTTTATTGCGGCCATTTTTGTATGAGATTGTTTATTATGCTAAAAGTTTTTATTATTGGGTTATTTAACTTAAGTATGGGACGCGTCTCATGGTGACACCGTCTCATATAAAAATTGGTTTTTATTAAGCCTGCAGTCTCATCTGGAAAAATTGAATAATTAATTTTTACATCAATTGTCTCTATATCCGAACCTAAGATCAGTGCTTGTTCATTCTTTGTAACAGCGAACAAGAGAATAACATATTAAAAATAAAAAAAATCACCATGATTTTACTTGCTGTTATTAATAGCAAATAAAAAGAAGACAATAATGTCATCATTTTTTAAAACGACAAAAAATAAAAAAACAACCAAGGTCGCTCACTGTTATGAACAAAGAACCAGCAATTGGTGTTATATTTCTTTTCCCTTGTAATAGTCATGACATTGTCTTTCTTGTATCATGAAAATTACTCGCAGCCGCATCGTACATCATCCGTACATACAATTTGCACTGTGTTTTGTTGTTCCTCTTCTTGAACCACCACATTACTTGGTTCAGCTTCATAATTATATTCAAGGTACCAATCGTAGTAGTTTTCTACAAATACCTTTTTCAAAAGATGATCTCTTATGACTTTTGGAGGTCTCAGTCTATGGTTATCACATCGTTTGTACGGACATCTAAACTAAAATTCTGAATTGTTTATCTTTGTAATATTAAAAACTCCTTTACAACTTCGCTTATACATCCAACTTCTTTCATTACGTTAATCCATTCTTTTGCAAAATAATTAACTAATTTTAAAATTAGAAAAATAATATAAAAAAAACATTATGAAAATAATTAAAAAATAAATATAAAAACCAACATCACCGACTAACTTCCGACCAAATAACGATTAAAAAATAGTCAAAAATGTTACCGATTTAAAAGCAATCGGTATTCAGTCAGAAGATACAATTTTGTTAAAAAAATTTACGCAGATAGATAGATTTAATAACGTATATAATATAATAAAATAAATAAGATATATAATTAACATATATCATAAACTCTTTAAAAAGTTTAAAAAATTATAGTCTACCTATTTGACAAAGACATACACACAACATATAAGATAAATAATACATATCATATATATAACATAAATTATATTTAAAATATAAATAATGTAAATATAACATATGAAAAAAACATACCTTGATATTTTGTTGAAGAAGTAATGTGTTTTTTTAAGAATAAGGAGAAAATATGATTTTTTTTTTTTTTTTTTAGAAAAATAGTATTTGTAGTATTTTATAATAGTCTTATGTTGATTAAGGTTGTTTGAGTAGTGTTAGATGACTCCTTAGTCCACTACTATGAGCACCAATCCATTGGAAGCCTTCAAATGGTAAATCTAGCCCAATTGAGGATTCAAAAAATTTCTCTACAACCTAAGTCGAAGCCTTTTTCTAATGTATTTATAGTAGTCGTTACTTGTTTTAAGAGAGAGCTTGTTGGTTTCTATTCATCATGCGCATATTTAGTTGAATAGTTTGCTAACAAGGGTGTCAAATTAAGAGAGATGTTAAATGTTCAGATATCTGATTTGACATGCAGTCTATATAGTTGATACATTCATGGATCTAACAATGAGTTGAGCTTACTTGACTCATTGGGCATCGTAGAAGGTCATACTCAAACCACAAACAAAGTACACTTCTTTTTACAAAATGTCAAAACGTAATGAGAAGTAGTCTATGATCCTTCAAATTAGGAGGATTAACTTTTCAACTTCAATAATAATATGATTTTATAAATAATTCTTTTTATCCATATATACATTAAGGTAGCTAATTCGAAAAAGACCTGAAAACTCTTAAGAAAATGTGAAATAAATAAGACTATTTAACAAAAATAGTCAAAATTCAAGCGTTGGGTAAACTTTAATGCCAAAATAAGCGTGCTTGCCTCCAAAACTAGGTTTGGTATATACTCGTTATTATTAACAGCGAACAAAGTATGTGCTGAAATTTAAGTCAAAAGTTTGTTTGCTGTTAGTAACAACGAACAGAGACTTTGGTAAAAAAAGTCCAAACAGTGAACAAAAGCAGACCTGGTCAAAGCAGGTCAAGTCTTTGTTCACTGTTGGTAACAGAGAACAAAGGTTTGACCTGCTTTGACCAGGTCTGCTTTTGTTCGCTGTTATTAACAGCGAACACATACTTGACTATTTTTTGACCAGTTTTCTAAGTTCGTTGTTACTAACATTATATATATACCAAAAATAGCTTTGAATACAAACACATTTATTTTGAAATTAAAGTTTACCCAAAGCTAAAATTTTGACTATTTTTGTTAAATAGTCTTATTTTTTTTCAAATTTTCGGAAAATGGAAATGTCGCTTGTGGGGTCCGACAGAATACACTTATAGACAAACGACAAACTCCGAAGTTGGAATTTTAAGGTACGTAGCTCCTTTTTGTTGTGCGATCACACGAGCTAAGAAATTAGGAAGTACAGTTGACAAAAAAACTTTTTAAGTGTTGCTATACAATATCAAACAGACCTCGTCAACATTAAGGAATGGAATTAGAGGGTTTATTGTTTGAAGTACGAAGATGTGTAGGGTAAATTGGACTAACTTAACTAACTGGTTTTGTTATGGGGTCAATAATAACACATTTAGTAAAACCCTAACTACCCCCTTTGTCCACTACTATCACTACTCTTAGTCACTTCCTAAAATAACTCCCCATAATTCCCACATCTACAAACATTATGTTCATGATCATCCCATGATCAAGTAACCACATTTAGAGTCCTTATAAGAAATTGCTATAAATATGTCATGAAACTACATAAAATGGCAGACAATTCTACTCTTCTACATTAAATTTATTTTACCAAAAATACTTCCTTCAATCATTTAATTAGAAAGAAAGTTTATATATTCCTACCATTACTCCACAAAAATGACACTGCCCTCCTACTTACAATCTATATTCTTGATTAAATATTCCTTCAATTGATCTGAACTCATCCTACAATCCGTTAATCTTGTATTCATTCATTATCATATATTCATTACTTTCTGTCTCCCGATCTGACTTGAGCGTCGGAGGGGTTTTCCGGGAAATCACCCCCCGGACAAGGCTAACGTTGTATTGCAGGATTTGAGGTCTCATCAGCGAAAGGATCATAAACACTTTCAGCATATTGATAGTTGTACCCGATTACACCTATCTCCAGGTATTTTAAGTGTCGTTTGCACTTCCTCGTTTCATGACCGAAACAGTTTGGCGCCGTCTGTGGGGATTACAAACATAAAAGTCGTGTCTGCCCTCCCTTAATTTTAAGGACCTTTGCTTCTTTTGAAAATACTGATGTATGTCAATCCTAATCGGATAACTGCTGTTGGTTATAATATGGTAAAACAGTTTAAACAAAAAAAGACAATGGAAATAAATCAACCCAAATTGTCTTGCTAATTGACGTCTACTAACAAAAAAACCCAAATAATTATCATAGTAAACAGTAAAAAAGGGGTCATGCTTCAAACTGTCATCACATTCATGGGTAATTGTTATCCAACGTTAATCTTTATCATCCGCGAGAGGGAATTAAGCTCATGAATTTATCGTTCATATTTTTTTTCTTATATTTCCATACCTTAGCTTGTTAATTTCTCCGGCAAAAATGGATATTCGTTTTCCATACTCTCCGGCGGAAATCATTAAATGCAATTGATTCGGCTCGAAATTTCCAGTCCTGATGAAATTCGACCAATGTGAGATGTTCAAGTGTAGTTTAATGAGACCACAGAGAGAGGGAAACCGAAGCCCAATGGATTTTTTCGTCGCTTCTTCCATGGCTAGCGTTAATCTTAATGAATGACAATTAATGGCGAATACCGATGACCCTGGGGTAACTCTGTTATATCTTCGATGAAGTATTCTCTCATCTATCGATACAACACCGGATCATCCTTTTGGAATCTTCTTGCAAAATCAGCTCCATTTTTAATCATCTGATCAAAATCAGATAAATTCGGATAGTAAGACTCCATTTTTGGAGGACTATACCATATCATATATCTAAAATTACAATTGATTATATTGTTGTGTTGATGAATTTTGGGGCAATGCGAGCTACCGAATGAAAATAGCCATCTTAGAGCATTATATATTGCATTATTCCATTACAAGCAACCAAAGAGGCAATATTTTAAAGTAGCCCAGGAAGAACCTGTCTAAATGTAAATGAAGTGTCATAACACAAATAAAGCATGTGTGTTTATTCATTCATTCATTCTAAAGCATTTTACAATGGTTGAAGAGTTGCCAAGTATTAGTCATTAATTATATAGAGTCAGAGAGACAATTGCGGTACTCAACTCTCTTTATTGGTATAAACTATAAAGTGAATGTCGACCATAATATGACTTCGTATGTGACATTAGCTATGAAAGAAAATCATCGGATGTTGATGCACTTTCTTAAAGGGTTATTAGATCCGTAGAATGTTTCCAAACCAACTTCAATTGACTAAAAATTCCAGTCTTAATGTTGAAGTTCGGTTTGATGCACATTCTAAAGGATTAGATGACCCATAGAACGTTTCCAAACTAGCTTCAACTATGTGGTTTCGGTCTAAAGGACCAATGATGAAGATTTGATTTGAAGATCATTTTTCTATGAGGAAAAGAAGGTTCCCACTCGTGTGTGACCGTCTAATTATGTGATATATTTAATGCAACTCTTTAATTTCACCATTTTTTGTCAACTCCAGCTATGTGACCGTCTAATTAATAAGCTATATATCATAAGCGATTCGAATGCGATGAGTCATTCTGTACCATCGAATAGTCGGATTCTCTTGTCTAAGGTTATTATACAAGTTTTGTCTTTTGCCGTATCATCAATTTGTCCGAAATATTAAAAACTCGGACCCCCCAAGGGCCTCCAATAATTTCGCAAAATTGTCTGAGTATTGAGAGTAGCTGAGTTATGCTATGAACGAATCATCAAAGACCCAGTTGAGTAATTTTCATGATGTATTATCATAAAGTCGGACCCAAGTTCGGTTTGATTCACCTTCTAATGGGTTATTAAATCTGTTAAACATTTCCAAACCAACTTTAAATAACTAAAAAATTTAGTCCCAATGTTGAAGTTCGGTTTGATGCACTATCTAGAGGATTAAATGATACGTAGAACATTTTCAAACTAGCTGCAACCAAGTGCTTTCCGTTGAAAAAATTACTCCCAATATTGCCCAATTAAATGTATTGGTTGGATTCGGGTACGATCTGACAGTGGTTCAAACTATCTTAATCAGATCCCCGGAAAACTACCTATATTGATTGTAATGGCTGGATCCGGGTATGATCTGACAGTGGTTCGAACCATCTACCCGTGAGAAAACAATCTCAGGTAACTTGATACATAAAGCAAAATCATCACCATGGCCTTTTTATGAAATGCTACATAAACGATGCAAATCTTTGATTAGTATTGCCAAGTGAAGAATATATTATATTAATCTGATGATGATCATACGGTTATTCTTGCTTTTATTTATCAACATATATCGGGTGTTTTATATTTGTTATATTCATGGGTCAACATGAAAAGTCATGGAGTATGATATTGACACATATTGGAAGAATATTATATTATTTCTGCATGGGAATTCAATACTTCAGCATTATTATTCGTATTATATTGGGTCTTACTTACATGTGGTTTTCAATGATGAATGTATACAATCATCTGAGCTTTCACCTGGTTTGAAAGACATATTATATTATTGAAGTCCCAAAACATGGGCATCATTTATTATATTATGGAATCATCTGAGCATTCAAGTAGTTTGAAGTCATATTATTACTGAAGTCCCAACACGTGGGCGTTCTTTGTCATATTATGGAATCATCTAAGCTTTCACCTAGTTTGAAAGTCATATTATTATTGAAGTCCCAAAATGATTGATTTTGGGCGATATTTTCCAAGTATCTATCTTAATTATCAAACTTTCACCTAGTTTGAAAGTGAAATCCTTGCGAGTGTCACCTAGCTTGGTAACTCGGACTCTTATTAAGCCCCAAAACGAGTGATTTTGGGCGTTATTTGTCAATGTATTCATAGCGAGTATCACCTAGCTTGATAACTCGATCACTTATTAAGCGGACCTATGTCCGATCAGTATATTCATCAATGTTTTCGAAGGATTCACCTAGTATGATTCCTTATCTTAAGTCCCGGGTGATTGACGGCTGGGCAATGCGGACCTATGTCCGATCCAAATATTCCTTAAATGTGGACTTATGTCTGATCCGAATATTCACCAATGCTTTCGAAGGATTCATCTAGTATGATTCCTTATCTAAGTCCCAGGTGATTGACTGCCAGGCCATATCGTCATATAAAGCTCAAATGTCGAATCATCATATCAGGCAAATGCCGAATCATCATATCAGGCTCTAAAGTCGAATCATCAAAAGTGACCTAAAGGCCAAATATTTATAATTCATGGGGCTTCCACCATCATGGGCCCATCGAGGCAAGAATTCGAAGTTTATCTTATTCGGACCTTATTGCATGGTTTCTTCCGAATATTTATTGGATCTGCATCACAGGTATGATTTTTTCCGCATAAAGACTGATACCCTCGCCACATTAAATTCCCTCATCTCTCGCTCTTTATGCGTGGGGCTAATGTTATGGGGTCAATAATAACACATTTAGTCAAACCCTAACTACCCCGTTTGTCCACTACTATGACTACTCTTAGTCACTTCCTAAAATAACTCCCCATTATTTCCACATCTACAAACATTATGTTCATGATCATCCCATGATCAAGTAACCACATTTAGAGTCCTTATAAGAAATTGCTATAAATATGTCATGAAACTACATAAAATGGCAGACAATTCTACTCTTCTACATTAAATTTATTTTACCAAAAATACTTCCTTCAATCATTTAATTAGAAAGAAAGTTTATATATTCCTACCATTACTCCACAAAAATGACACTGCCCTCCTACTTACAATCTATATTCTTGATTAAATATTCCTTCAATTGATCTGAACTCATCCTACAATCCGTTAATCTTGTATTCATTCATTATCATATATTCATTACTTTCTGTCTCCCGATCTGACTTGAGCGTCGGAGGGGTTTTCCGGGAAATCACCCCCCGGACAAGGCTAACGTTGTATTGCAGGATTTGAGGTCTCATCAGCGGAAGGATAATTAACACTTTCAGCATATTGATAGTTGTACCCGATTATACCTATCTCCAGGTATTTTAAGTGTCGTTTGCACTTCCTCGTTTCATGACCGAAACAGGTTTATTTATCAAGATTTGAAAGATAAATAAGATGGTCAGGGGCGAATTTAGAGTTTAGACTTCTTAGGGTCACTAATATATAACATAAATTTTACGGAAATTTTACCAGAGTTTTGTTTGTAAAATGAACAAATAATTTTTTGTTCATTCCGCCAAAAAGCCATGTACAAGTACAATAATTCCAAAGTAAGAAAAAAGAAATATAAAAGCATTCAATATACTTATGATTCAATGAACTTGTTAACCCAAATATACATCCTATCGGCGGATCAGAGATCTAAAACACCATTAGCACCACATGTAAAGTTTGATGAACATTGTAGAAAGTTCATATTCTTCTAAAAAGTTGAGCAAAAATAAATTAAGAAACAAAATATAAAAGTTACAACAATTAATTGTTCTCGTGACCCAGTGGAAAATATACAAAATTTATTAAGTATTAGAATCAAAAAAAAAAATAGTTGCATTAATTAGTTAAATTCATAACAAAAATACAACAAATTAGTAGCATAAATCAGTCAAGTTCATAACAAAAATGGAGGAAATCACTAAAAAATACTAGTAAAAATAAGGGCAAAATTATAAATACGATATACCATAAAAGGAAATACTCGCTATATTACGATTTTTTTGACACTATTCATCGTTTGAAATTATAAATACGATATACCATAGTCAATTGGGATCTTGTTTGAATCGTCTAATCGCATACTATGATAATATTAACTTTTTATTAATTTTAGATGTGTATAGTTCAATATATACATGATCAAAATAACACTTTAGATTGCGTAGAAAGTCAAACGTAACAAGTATAGTGGAACAGAGCAAGAAACAAGCAAAAAAGATGTACAAGATCAATTCAAATTATCGAGGAATAAAACTCATGAATCATACTATGAGGTTATAGAAAACAGTGATAAAATATGTACGTACCAACACACCAGAAAACCAATTCAAATGTATGCCAGGGAGATCTACAATACATTTGATGAGACGTTTGACTGAGTATTACAGGTTAGAAGAAGAGATTTTCACATGGTTATCATCAATTTAGAAAATATACATGACAAGTTATTAAGAGAAGTATTATTGTAAGAAGTGAAAAAAAAAGGTATTATGAAGAAATCATACAATATACTAAAAAAAGATTGAAAATTTTCAAGTGTCACAACTAAAAATAGTTCTTTCAAATGGAACTCATATATTGGCTAAAGAAAATGATATGTCATTTAATCTTGACCAATATTTCTACCATTAAAGTATCTTTAACTAGCATTTATTTATAGTTAAACTGAGTAAGTTAGAAAATATAATATACTACATAATGTATTGTTGATAATTTCCAAAATTATAGAGTTATTTAATACGTATAACTGTCAAAATAGAGTATTTCTAGTGCATATATGTCTGAATTTATTTTTATGATATCAAGTGTTTATATATGTTGAAAAGTGAATACAAATGGTAGAACACAGGAAGGGATATAATAAAAGATTTTCGAATCTTAATTCGTCTTCACAAAGGTTCAACCTAAGACCCATTTTTATTTTGTTGGTTTTAGATAGGATGACTTGAGCATTCCAAAGAGATGTGTTTAGGTGCTTGTCATTTGCTAAAGACATTGTTATAGTAGATGATTTATAATAATTGCAGTCGCAAGGTTTAAAATTAAACATTAGAAAGTAGAAGTACATGAATTGAGTGCTATTTTAGCACAAATGATGTATATTGAGGCACTATGAAATCGAACCATAAAAACAGCAAGCCAAGTTTATATTTCAAATATATATTAGACTTTTAAGAAAGATAATAATATTCTTCTGCCATTGTGTTCCCTCTTCATCAATCCACCTAATGAATTTGTAATCACTGGGTAATCTTTCCTCATGGAACAGGGGACATGCTGTAACATTCGGGAAAATTAATATTTTAAGACGAGTAAGTTTAAGAGAATTATTAGTGCGAGAATGATCCTAAATACACATGACATAAAATATTCTTAATTTAACTTCTTCCCTTCTAAATTCTATTAAAGTCGTCTCATCGTAAAACAGTCTTATATAAGACATGCTGTAAGGGTATAATAAACGATTTACGAAATAAGTAAAATTTCGTAGTTGGTAGTGTGAATAAGGATTGCATTTAGGAATTTATTTTTCAATACTTTATTTAAATTTAGGTATCAAGTTGAATTTAAGATGAGTATATGGATTCAATTAGTAATTGAGTTGTTTTTAGTGTTGATTAGAATTGGTTATTTGGGTTATTTGATTTCTAGTATAAAACTTGGTATTGTGGATTTTGAAATTTCAGTTTCGAAACTGAACTTTCTGTTTTGGCTATTTTGGGGATGGTTCTGATTGTTTTTGGATTCTTATGTCTTCATGAGATTTGTAGAGCTTCGAGTCGCGATCACGTGGGCACTTGAATCGCTCCAAAATGAGTTTATATGAGAGAGTTATGTTCAAAATAGTGAAATACTAGCAGGCTGTCTTGAAAATCCATAATGAACCTTCTGTTTTGGCTATTTTGGGATCGTTCTAATTGTTTCTGGGTTTTAGTGTCCTAATAAGAATAGTAGAGCTCTGAGTAATGGTCGCGTAGCCACTTAAATCGTCTCATTTGGTTTCCGTATGAGTGAGTTATGCCTGTTTAGAGGTGTCCTAAAACAATGTTAGTTTGTAATAAGTTTCATGTTAGTTTGTAGTATCGAACGCTTTGTTGTGATGTTATGTTTGTTATGCTTCGGGAGGCGACGTCATCGAGGAACCTTTCTAGTTGATAGTTGCAAATCGAACCTGACTCTTTGAAGCGTCGTCATTGGTGAGTAGTAGCAGTCCCTTAAAGGGTCTCATCAGACTACATTCTTGAAAATAAACTTTTTACTAAAGCTCTTTTGAATTGGAAATTGTTGAGACAAATGTTGTTGTGAATGTTTATGCTGATATTATGATATGGTCAATGGATCGGGCTTGCGAGCTGGTCATTGATGGAGTTGAGGAACATTGTTCCCTGCTCCCTGTTTTTAAAGCGAATTGTCATTGAGATATTGACTAGCTTCACCCGAGAGCGACATAGCCTTAGAGCTAAGGGGCACCTCTCAAACTAGACTCCCTGTGCGCACATAGATCTAGGGAACTGATGTTGCTTTTAAACCTATGATTTGAATTACTGTGTTTGTTGTTTTGGATTGTTACTTCTCATTCAGTTTAATCTAATTCCCTATTGTTTCCATCTTTTAGTTGATTACAGATCGGAACCGATCGGGAACGATGGGTTAGCGGTGATTGAACAACATTCCAAGGTTGTATTTTGAGCTGAGCACATAGGAATTTGTAGTTTTGTATTAGGTTTTTGGATAAATGTGTATTAGATTTGGTTGTGTTGGTTATTTTGGACTTGTAGAGAATTGTATGATTATCTTGTGTATTAGTTAGATATTGGTTTTTGGGATTTAGCTGAGTTAGTCACGTTGAAGAGCTTGTGACCCCTTTGCTCGAGTTTTGGAAGTGTAATTTCAGTTTCTTGGGACACGAACACAGTGATGAACCTGTTTACCCAGTCAACGGTAAGTCGGGTTGTTACACATGCAACAAATCTATAACCTAGATCAAGATCGGTCCGGTCCCAAGCAATTTCAACTTAATTTCCAACCACAATGGCATTTCTCTTTATCGATATTAATATTTGACATCTAGACACAAATATCATTAAACTTAATTATTTAATTAATTTAACTTTCACAAATAATAAAAAACAAGTAAATAGAAAAAAATAATAATTTAAATAACAGCCCCTCTTGTATGAGACCGTCGATCGTGAGACGAGTTCATATAAAAAGTCTATTATGCTAATATGTTTTATTATTGGACTATTTAGCTCAAATATAAAACACGTCTCACGGGTATACCGTCTCATATAAGAATTTGTGTTCAAATAAATAAGACTTTGATATATTACCTTAACTAGAGAGACGAAGTTGCTAAGAAAAATAATTTTGAAAGTTATCTTTAACGGAATGAAAATTATCATACCAGCTAATAGTAATACGGTTTCATACACCAATGACCCACTTTAAAATAAGTATTTTTATAATTCAATATAATTAACTCATAACATAAATTTCCCCTTCGCTACCTTAGACTTGCATTCCGACTCATGGGGCCCGAGGGACAGGGACCTTAGCACCAAACTTCTAACTACACCACCTGAACTTCACCAATATTTTATCAACTATTACTACTTGTATTCCTTTTAGAATCATTGTCTTAAATAATACCCTTTTTAATTTAAAGTAATTGTCCTATTTAATTTTTTGACGCTATTTGTATTTTGTTTATAATTTAAATGTCAAAATATACTCAAATAAAGTTTTATTTAATTCGTCTCAATGTAAATTTTATTAATATTAATTTTCTATTATTTTTAATGATGCACATTTAAAAATATTTAAGATTGAATAAATGCTTTAAATAAAGTATAAAAACCAAATAAATTAATCCATGTGAATTGAAAAAGAAACAAGGAGTTCAAGGAGAAGTTAGGGGTTGCACCTTTTTTCGAAAAGATGCGGGAGAACAGGTTGAGATGGTTTGGGCATGCGTAGAGAAACACATATGACGCCCCAGTTTGAAGGATCGAATGCATCATAGTAGAGGGCAAGAGAAGTCGATGAAGACCTAAGAGAACGTGGGAGGAACAAATTGGAAGTGACATGCATGAACTTCACCTCTCTAAGGACCTGACCAGGTATAAGGGCATAGTTGGCGGCGCCTTATCCACGTCTTAGATTACTAAATCCGTCTCTTTTACCCATCGTTTGTTATTATTCATTGCCTTTAATTATCACTCTTTATCTCCTTCTTTACTTTTATCTTTATTTTTATTTATTTGTAAGTTGCAGATTTCTCTCTCTTTGAAGACCCTTTTTGAGCTGAGAGACTCTTTGACCGCACACTCCTCTATGGGTATGAGCTACCGTCTTTCTTCCTTCCCCAGACCTTGACCATAATTTTCTATAAGCGAAATACACAGAATATAATGATGATGAATTGAAAAAAAGTTCTTTTAACTCAATTTATTTGAATATGCAATGTATGATTCAAATATATTAAAATTTCAATAGAGGTGAATAACTCAAAAATCAATCACACCTCAACCATTTTAAATCCATTTTTGCAGTGCATGAGATTAATAACAAGCAACTTAGTAAAATAATTATCGTACTTAAAATTATAATAACATTTGATCACAATCTAGACAAGATAACTACCACTCACCAAACCCATCTTCCTATTCCTAAATTTAATAACTACCAACAATATATTACTCTTTTAAACCGTCCACACACTTTCATTTTTCTCATTTCTTATAGTATACTTGGCTTTTTACTCCTTTTGTTTTCTCTACAAACAAAATGGTTAACTTGGTGGCAGCCCAAAGACCCCTCCTCCATGGCCTTATGAAATTGGCCGGAATACGGCCTACAACCGTAGATATCGAACCCGAGGGAACCACAATGTCATTCTGGGTTCCCTCGGAAACACTCGTAAAACCCAACAAAAAGCCCAACAAGCCCAAACCTGTGGTGGTTCTAATCCACGGGTTTGCAGCTGAGGGAATAGTGACATGGCAGTTCCAAGTGGGTGCCCTTACAAAGAAATACTCTGTTTATGTTCCGGACTTACTTTTCTTTGGTGGGTCCGCTACAGGTGCTTCCGACAGGTCTCCAACATTCCAGGCGGAGTGTCTGGCGGCTGCATTGTTTAAGCTGGGTGTTACTAGGTGTACGCTTGTTGGGTTTAGTTATGGTGGTATGGTTGCGTTTAAGCTGGCGGAAATGTGGCCTGACCTTGTTGAGGCATTGGTGGTCTCGGGTTCGATTCTTGCTATGACGGAGTCGATTAGCGAGGCGGAGTTGAATAGAATGGGGTTTAGATCATCGTCGGAATTGTTGTTGCCGACGTCGGTTAATGGGTTGAAGACTTTGCTTAAGATTGCTACTCATAAGAACTTGTGGTTTCCTCATCGCTTGCACAAGGACTATCTTGAGGTATCATTTTTTTTTTACTCTCAACCCTTTAGTTTTACTTTTAAATTTTTAGCTATTATTTTGAAAGACTAATTATCGGTGAGATAAATTGAAAATAAATAAGTTATAAGCTAATAATTATATTAATTAGACAATTCAATCATTATGTTGCATTGTATACTCACAACAGTAGGTAATACTTAGAAAAATGGTTTTTACCTTATTGAAATTAGTTTTTTATTTTTATGATTGATTGACATGAATCCATTGAAATTTGAATTGATTAGAACTACTCTGATATTTCATTTTTCCTAAATTAGATGAGACGAGTAGAGATGAGTAGAGTAGAGGGAACTGAGCTGGTTGTCTTGGTTGTCTAGGACGTTACTTAAATATAGTAAAATATTATTTCTAGTTGCAAGAAAGTTAGGTAGTTTTTAATAGTTACTAATCATATGGTAGATTTGGTTTTGAACCCATCTAGTGCGTGCATCCTCACAATTCTTATTTAGTTTTTTTTTTTTAAAAAACGTAGCTCTATCTTAGTGTAACCCTAGAATTTAGATTTGTTAATTGAAGAAACATATGTATTGAATTGTTTGGCCTTTTAATTTTAAATGTAATTTTAATATTTAAATTAAAGGCATTACTTAAATTTTTTTCTGGATCTACACCTGAAGACGAGGAGTTTAAAGAGTAAGTTAGTAGATAAACATAGTATGCTATCAATACTCACTTGACACAATTAGCACGTTGTAAAGTTTTATGACTTCTCCCAAAATCGTTACATCTTGGTTCATTTCTCTTTCATAATGATTTTTAATATTACTTAAATATGTAATTTTCGTTTAGAGTAGGGATGTGAGTTGTTTGGGATGGCTATTAGGTGGATCATGTGATCAGCAAGAGCTAGAAACATGCTTTAAAGGTTATTATAACTTGTAACAGATTTACAAATGAGTATAGATATGTAACAAATGGGTTTTGCACTTCATATACGTACTTTGGATAATTTTAGTTGATATACAGAGTATATACATCAAAAATACTACCTAATTGGGCATTAGCTTATATCAAGATAAAGAGTGATTATTAATTATGAACAACATATAAATTATAGATATAATGTGCTTTTAATTCATCTATTGAAAATTTTAAATTTTAAAGTGATATGTCGTGATAGTTATTGGTCCAAAGTTCTGTTAATCCAGCTTCAAATTTGATTTTGATATTCAGTTTTGAATTTAGTTTTAAAAATTCAATGAATTTGAGTTTAAGTCCAAAGTAATTATAAATCTTGGACCGATGTTTTAATAAAATTTCGCTTTACTAAGAACGTGTTGCTTTGACAAATTATAGTGCCTAATGTGCACATAACTTGAAAAGATTGTTGATACTTAACTTAAGATATACATCAAAAGTGAAATTGGACCTGCTTCGAATCTAACCCATAATTACTCTATAAGCAAGAACAAACATCCTAATTAAATACACATAAAGGATAGAAAATACAGAACTTAATTTTTAGTTGTTGAACAAGACAAAAGAATACAGGTTGATGAAATATATGAACAATAATATGAAGAAAAAGGATGATGAGTAGGTGGATAAGATTAAAATAAAGAATATTATATATATATATATATATATATATATATATATATATATATATATATATATATATATATATATATATATATATATATATATATATATATATATATATATATATATATATATATATATATATATATATAAAGTTAAAAGATACCAGTAAAATTAAATATATATATGTGAAATTAAAGAAACTGAAGAAATAGATTTGTATTTTGAAGGAAAAATAAGCAACTCTCATTATGAAAGTAACGTATAACAATTTTTGACTAATGAGAGACATCACATATTCGTGTTATAAGCATTAATTGCTTCTCAATCGAAAAAGGTTTCGTTTGATGCAAGAAGAAATCATCATATATATAATTGAAAAGAGGAAAAAATGAGCTTCAATTATTCAAGTTACTTATGTAATTTAGATGTTGATTTGGTTATTAAATTGTAATTAATAGTAATTGTTTGCTTCCTTTAATTTGCCACCTTTATTATTAATGTTATTGTTTTGTTTTTATGTAGTAGTTCAACTAACTATACCTAATGCCTTAATGGTTCAACAAAACTTAAATTCAAGTTATTGGAGCACACTAACTTGTTACATGTTCATCTTTATATACTCTTTTCCATTCTAATAAAAATGACCACATTTCTCTGTTATTTTTTGCTGTTACTTTCTGTAAAAAGATTATGGATATAAATTATTTATTATCTTTTTTCATCCAAATCCTACTTACAAGCGAGATATTAGATATGATGATGATGATTTGTATTCTAATAATTAAATGTGACATTTGATTGGTTTGATACTAATTTTAAGAAAAATAGAGGTCAACCTATCATAGCATGTGGGAGGAGTAAGGAAAAAAGTGATAATTTAATTATATTTTTGTAATTAGTTAAATCCTATGATGAAATAAATTAAGGAAAAAGTTACTGAATTGAAAAATGTGACATTTAATGTGAGTATGCTAAAAGAAGAAATGTCAACTTTAATTAGAATAAGGTGATTATATATTCTTGCATAGACTTCCACACACAAGTTATAATATGATAGTTGAATTCATATAAGTTACAATTTTAATTGTTGTTACAATTATCCTTTTTATTAGCTTTTAAGTTTTTTTAAGATACTAATTTTATATTAAAATTTATTCCTATTCTCATTTTTATGACCCAATTTTTTATTATTTGGATGACTTATTTTCACATTACATTGTACCCATTTTATTTTTACTTAAGTGATTTTTCTTATTTCTAAAGTTATTAAATTATCTTTTACTATTCTAAGAGTACTATTAACTTATTAAAACTATTCTGTACAATTATTTATCTGTCCCATTAGAATTATAATATTTACTCTTAAAAACTTTCAAAGTAAAAGAGAAAAGTGTACCTACAAAAAATGGGACATTGGGAAGTTTTATGATGAAATAAAGGGTGTGTTGTAAAATGGGGTATGCATTAATAGATTGAATCTACTCATTCCATAAATGTTTTATTTTCTGCAACACGAGATATAGAATTTATTGTTCAATCGTACATTCAACTGTAAAACTAATGGTTGGTATAAAATATAATCTGAAATATGTTTATATGCATGGGAAGATTATTTTAGAATTGACTGAATAGCTGAAATAAAAATTGACAGGTTATGTTTACCAACAGAAAGGAGAGAAGTGAACTCCTTGAGGCTTTGGTCATTGCCAAACAGAACCCTGACATCCCTATCTTTACACAGGTAATTATTATATTTAAGAAAATTCGATATGTAGGAACTAATTTTAGGGAAACGCGAGTGGTAATATTTTTTTAAAGTTTTTTCTATATGTTAGTAATAAGGTTTTAACTTTTAAGTTTAAAAGAGCAGTAGCATAATATGTGGAAATTCTACATTTTGACAATTGTGCTACGGCTCTTTTAAACTTAAAATCTTATTACTACTATGTGGAAAAAAAATTAAAAAATGCTACACTCACTTTTTTATGAAATTGGTTACTACCATATAGAATTTCTTCAATTTAATGAACGTTGCTATTCAAGTATCTTGTTATTGATTTGCAAATTGCTGAGAAAATGCCCACATATATCCCACGTTAGTAATTTGGTCGGATATTGACTAATATATAAATTTGGTGAGCTACGCTTCTTGCTACCGTATAATTTTGGGAAGAATATCATGTTTATTTGTAAAACTCTTCTCTTATGTCGTGATTCAACCAGTAGTTGGTTCCTCAAAAATCTGGTTTCCATGGTGTATAATTGAAGTTGGAGGTTATTGTCTTGTACAGAGAATTCATCTTCTATGGGGAGAAAATGATCAAATTTTCAGGATGGAGATGGCCCAGCAAATGAAAGAGTATGTTCCATTCCTCTTACTTATTTGAGTTGCAATCCATTATCAACAAAAAGGGAAGTGATAGTGGAATAATGAGCATTTTCTGATAAAATTGCAGGAAACTGGGTGAAAAAGCTACATACGAAGGCATAAAGAAAGCTGGTCATCTCGTTCATCTCGAGAGGCCCTGTGTGTACAACAGATGCCTTAAGAGCTTCTTGGCTTCTGTGTACACTGATCACGATAAAAAATAAGCTACGTATTTCCTTATCATCAACCTGCTGTTTGTAGAACTAGCCGTTTCTAGATAACTAAGAGTGGATTTCGATTTCGTATTTGCATTGTTTTTGAATTCGAATCAATAACCGTCAAAAAAAGAAAAACGTTTTATCGAAATATATATTTATTTATGATGTGTATTATTTGTACAACGATTAAGAAAATAATCCAATCGAAATGTTTTTCAGAATCAATATTGTAAATACTGTTCCCCCTTCCGTACTCATTTTGTACAACAAATAATTTTCCTTGTTAAAAAATGGTGTAGTATAACTATGCTGCACAAGATGTAAAAACCACACGGATGTATGCACGCAACGTTATCTTATCTGAAGTATGCTTGAATTTCTTCGAGCGTCTTCCCTTTCGTCTCTGGAAGCCATGCTGTTACAAATATCACAGTAAAAGCAGCAAAGAATGTGTAAATTGCAAAGGTTCCTGCAATGAATCACAGAACCGGAATGAGTTGTAAGATAAAATATGTTTTTCATGATGAACGAAATGAATGAACAAACTTCAGAAACGCAAATCATGTTCGTTTCAGCAACTAATACAAGTTACAGCGAGTTTTAGTTAGTGTAATCAGTTTTTTGATCGGTAACACAGTAAGTAGACATAGCATGACGAAGGTGAAAAAAATGACCTCCACTACTCCAGCCAAGCAGCAAGTTTGCAGTCATTGTGATGCCCCAGGACGTCAGGAAATTTGCCATTGTCGCTACACTCCCAGCAAGTCCTTTTATACTGACCGGAAGAATCTGATCGAAACAAAAAAGAAAAACATTTCAGTTGATTATTACTCGAGTTTCATAACACTCCGTTACTAGGCTGTTTATGCAATTATAAAAAGCTTCAGAGCCTCTAACAGTTAGATCAGAAAGGTAAAATCAGTTTGTAGTACTCCAATGACATGATCAAACATAAATTCATTTACCTCAGCCATAATAAGCCAAGGAATAGGTCCCATGCCCAATGAAAAGGAAACCACCATTGCCTGACAGCAACAGAAAAGAAATAAATCAACAATGCGAGTGTTGATCCCAACATTTGGGGTCGGCTATATGAGCCAAAACAAATCAACGTATGTTAAAGTAGATGTGTATCAAGTTCGCGTTTCATTGTTCTTTCATTCCTGTTCCCCTTTTGTGTGGGGAGACCGGAGTTGAGATTAGAGCCAGCAACATACCACGAGGCCTACGACGGAGAGTATGCTCAAGGTGCTGTGCAAAACTGAGTCTTTTGCTACCATACCCTGTCAACACGGTAAGACAACAGCAATCAAATTATTGACATAATTTATAGAACTTAATCTATTGCCAAACAATGAATTAAACATAGTCATGTCCTTTTTCGCTGTCTAAAGAAAGTGGAATCTCTCCTGATATCTGGGCTATTTAGTTACTAGACTGTGCAAGTTGAAGACTTAAAGACTCGAATGATATCCCAAAATATATGGGAGATGATCCTGGTCACTTATAGATGGATTTCGTATCGAGAAGAGAAGAAAACGATGCACTAAAGTAGATAGAAAAGTAAAATGGTACAAATCTTTCTTCCCCTCAAGGCAACACGCTGCAGTTGCAATGCAGCGCATTGGCACCTTACATGTGAAAGGCTGTGTACACGACATGAAGGCAGCAAAAATGAATAACCAACCTCTAGATAAAATGCAACTGCTACAAGGAGGAGGCTAGCAGTCATTCCAGCTGAGGATACCTGAAAATAATTAAAGACTCTTTTAATCTAAGATCATGTTTCAAAAGGAAATGCACCCATATCAATTATTTTCAGATCATACTATAAGAAGAATCCTTCGGCCGGCCCTATCCATCAGCCAGGTTGCAACTCCAGTAGCTAAGACCTGTTCAAATGTTCAGACATAGAAGGGCCAAGTTTACAACATTAAGTAACTGATCATCATTAAAAAAAAAAAAAGAAACGGATTTTAGATTTAGATTTAGTTACCTGAATGCTTCCAAGACCAAATGTGGCAACAGCACCCTCAGAGATTCCTGTCCAGTTTGTGGAAAATTGAACAATAAGATATTATAATACAACCCCATTTACCAAAATTGTTCTTTGATTAGTATTAAATTAATAGAGCGTAGATTGGGTAATTCTCAGCTTCAACATGTTGACAAAGAGTAGCCTGTTAACTAAAACAAATTGACAGGATTTCGAGTTCAGATGCAGTCCAAAATGTATCTAACCTGCCCTCTCAAATATGGTGCGGGAATAGAACAAAATGCCATTAATGCCGCTGAGTTGCTGAAGTAAAAGTAATCCAATGCCTAGCTGAAATGATGATATATAAGAGAAAAGATTTCAAACAAATTTGGCGATAAATAGTCGAAAAAGAAAATCATAGCTGCAAACAAAATGTTCTACCATTAATGGGAACCAGTATCTTCTCCTCTTGAGAAGTGCAATGCTAATTGTTGTTCTTTTGCTGGATGATGCCACAGATTTCTGCAGCACAACACATTTAGTAATAAGAATTAATAGCAGAAAAAAAAGAGAAAAAAAGGAAAATTATCAAATTGGCAAAAAAGAAAATCTTATAAAAGTTCAGCGAGTACTTTGATTTCGTTCATTTCAATTGAAATATCCGTATCGAATCCTCTTAGAACTTGCAAAGATGCTTCACATTCTTCCATCATCCCCATTTTTGCCTGTGAACGGCAAGGAAACAAAACTTATGATGTGGTATACCAGATCAAAGATAGAGTTGATATATAGTTATAAAAGTCATGTCAGTGGCTTTTACCAGCCAGCGAGGAGATTCTGGTACAAAAAATAGTCCGGGTATCAATGCAGAACAAGGCAAGATTCCTGCATAACAATTTACAATTTGGTCACTAAATTAACAAATAAATAGTTACCGCTCATCAGAAGGGAAGTAATGCAAGAGGGAACCAACTGCCTAGATTAATGAGATGCAAGAATATCATCATTCCAATGAAGGGTCTACATTACTAAGAGATTGAGATTATTGAACACTAAGAACTCGTCGTGTTCAAAAAACGTATATTTGAAGTGTTATAAAGGATAGCTGCAATTGAGGCAAGGGTTAAGTCTCCTTTTATTGGTTCAGCTCTAAGTTTTTTAATGAATGAAAACCTGACTTTTATTTCATTTCTCCTCCTTTTTACTAGGGATTAGTGTCACATGATTTGCTAATCGCCTCATAAATTATGAATCGTAAAAAGCAAACTTTGATCGATTTTGGCTGTTTTTGAGTCATTTTGAGCAAATAACGAATTCAAAAAGTCGAACTAGATAGCGAATTATGTTTCACTGCTACAGATGCACACAACATCTCATTGTGGTTGTAAGTGCCTATTACCAAGATACAGGTCCTGAATCCTCTAAACACTTCAATTATGTCAAACTGCTGATATGGATTTGTCATTATATCACCATACATCGGCCATAGCCACATCAAATCTCAAAGACTTGCATAATAAACTATGATTCTCAATCACAGATAACAATGTTATCTCCATCCTAAAAGTCATAGATAGAAACCCCGGGTAATAGATGAATAAGCCATTCAAAAATAAGTTCTTTACACCGTTACAAGAGGTAAAGTATGAATCCCTCCTGTGCTTTCCGGCTGTGACAAATTGACAACAATCCGAAGCTGATTTACTTAACAGATAAATTTGTAGCCTAAATGAACATCTCAATTCTCCTAAATATTTCAATTTTCAAGTATTAACCTCATATGTTAAATATATATTCCAGACAGGGTTTTTCTTCAATTATCTCGATTCTTGAGTAATTAACACGAGCATAAACAAAAGTGGCATACCTATAATTGCAAGTACTCTCCAATCAACAAAGATTCCCAACAGGTAAACGAGCATTATACCGATGGTAACAGCAAGCTGACAAACCACCACATTGTTACACTAGTTAGTCTTACGCGATAAAGCTAAAATGATGAGATCACAAATGATTGGCTACGATCCTAATACAACAAGAAAAAATCACCTGGTTTACTGATCCAAGCATTCCCCTCATGTTTTGAGGTGCTATTTCAGCTATATAAACAGGTACCTAATTACACTCAAACTATCAAAGATCTACCTGATCAATACAGACAGAAATGAAACTCTAATGAATGATAAGCTTTACCGTGTATGAAATAATGCCAACACCAAATCCTTCCAACAATCGGCCCATGTAAAGAAATGAAATATCCTATATAAGAAGCTCATGAGCAACTGGGAAGATGAACAAACACCATTATACTCATTCAATAGCTTACTTACTCTCGAAACTGAGACGACTAGCCATCCTATAATGTTAGGGATTGAAGCAATCATCAGTGACTGCAATCAAAACCCATAAACCAAAATTTTAGAAAAACTTGTAATAACCCAACAATTTTCCTCATGATCTGAAACATTTCTATATCATGTAGGAGTGTAAGCCCATTCAAAGGAGATGTTGACAAATAATAAGCAACCAACAAAATTGTGGGGAAAATGTAGATTACCCCTTTGCGTCCCATGTATTCAGAAAGTTGACCACTTGCAATTGCCCCCACCATAGCTCCCACATTAGCCAATGATCCAAACAGTGAGAACTGTCAACTCCATCAAATTGACCAAGAAAATTAAATCAATACAGATTGAAAAATCAGATAGTTCTTCACATCAATTCAACACATCCTAAGAACAGTTATGCATAGAATCAACTCAACCAAAATCATAAACAGGTAATTGTAGCCCAGTAATACCTTATGTATTCTATCAATCTTATAGCAGAATTTACCGTAAAGTTCAATGATATGCACTTAATTACATGAATTGCATAACGAAACCTTGATTAGTTTGTCGAATTTCATAATGGTAGCTCAAAATGTATAAAACATTGTATTAAAAAAGTACATTTCAAATAAAACATTCACACCTCAGAGACTTTAAGGTCAAGATCCTTTATGATGGCTGATTGTGTTGGTGATGAATACCCACACTGCAACCGTTAATACAAACATATCTCAGAATTCCATTATAATAAACACCCAAAAAAGTAAAAACTTGAAAAAAAAAAGAAAAAAGAAGATAGAAATTACGGTGAACCCGAATTGAATTGGACCAAGGGCGACAACAAAAACACAAAAAACAATAGAAATGGCGGATTCTTTCATATTAGCAATGGAACCAAATAGGCTAGATTGTCTAGACGGCATCATACCCCCACTACCAAAACTACTAATCGGATCCTTCCCGGCAGAATTCGGGTTCATCCGATACCAACTACCCGTATGGAGAAACGGTTTTTTGAGCTCCGCCCTGGCGTCCTCCGCATCTCCGCCGTTCATATTGTGATTAATTTTATTTGATTAAACAAAACAATTGAGAAAGGAGAAGAAATTCGGGTGGTTTTTACTTATTATTAGATCTGTTCCCTGGTATTGTTGGCGCCAATGTCTGTTGTTCTTTTTTTTATTTTGATTGGAAGAGAAAATGGAGGACGTGTTAGTCTTACGATTGTTTTTTTGTTTGATATTAAAATAAATTGATTGAAATTTCTACTCCTAATTTGTTTTAAGCTGATGTGTTTTTGTGTTAGATCCAACCTGTATTAAATCTTGTTTATTATTTGTTTATTCTACTCTGTTTTTTATTGTAGGAGATCTTGGATGGGCATAGATGATTGAAGCCTTGTTATGGAAATGAGTTTTCTATTCAAGTGTTCATCAAATGAATGGGATTTTGTGTTTATAAAACGAATTATGTTAATTAATCTTTAAAAATGTTAAGATCTAATTTGGTTGAGAAGAATTGATTGGGTCAATCTTTGGTTTAGGTCAGTTGAAACTTCTAAATATGTTCAAGTTAAGGACAATATATTTTACCCTTGCTTTAACATTTGTTTAATTCATATTTATCGTGTAGGTAGAATAAGATATGTATGATAGAGTCACGACTAGCATCTACTCACATCTGAGGGACTGAGGGTAATTGAGTCTTGTCAAGTAGAAATGGGTTTGGGTTAGAGATCAACCGTAACTCCTTTTTCATTTGTTGTCCAAATTTATTCGTGAAAGTGTTCCTTGGTGTATGCTATTAAAAGACAATATTGTGCTTGCTAGTGAAGAAGTCAATGCGATGCTAGATAATTTGAAGGTTGCTCTATAAGAAAAAGGGTTGCAAATACATTGCTTTAACACAAGATATTTACGATGCCATTTTAGTGAATTCGGAGCAAGTGGGGGAACCTCAACTGATAGTTAGAGAACATGTTGTTGCATAAATGACCAAGTTTGAATATTCTTATGATCAACTTTAGAGTAATGAAGAGATTGATGAAGATATGATGCATCAAGTTCAAGTTGAATGACTTAAATGAAGTGCAACCACTACGGTGATGTCTTGGTGAAGACATTATTACTTCATCCTTTGTCCTTATAAAGTAACACCAAACTTTTCTTGAGTAGTCATCAACAATAGTGAGCAAGTAGATACACCCACCCAAAAAGGTCTTCCTAGTTGGAACCCAAAGGTCCAAATGTATCATTTATGTATGGACAACGACTTTGAAGCTAACTCTCTTATGCTTGCCAAATACGTAACGCTCACAAAATTGTAGATTTCCCAGCCTCCTCCCACCAAATATTCCCTGCTTGCTTTGCTTATTCATTCCATCTTCACCCATGTGACCTAGTCTCAAGGGCTAAAGTCTAACTAGTATCGTAACCCGACATTATTCTAGAGGAGAGGTTTTTCGAGCTGGTAATCATGGAACCTTGTAGAATATGTAAACCTTCCAACCATGCTTCTTTTCGTTTTCACAAGAAACCCTTGTTAAACTTCATCACTTGACCTTCAAGACCACTCTACATCCGTTTATATCAAGAGTACCTAAGGTGATAAGATTCTTCTTAAAACCCAAAATATGCCTAATATCCATCATTGTTTTGAGCATCCCATTATACATTTTGCTGAGGACACTAGCTTCTAATCCTAATCAGCAATCACCTTA
>NC_080049.1:23978729-24058729 GCF_026212465.1 Amaranthus tricolor
ATGTATACTTCATCTGAAAGGGTACCTTGCAAGAAAGCGTTGTTGACATCGAGTTGTCGGAGTTACCAACCATTGGAGAGAGCAAGAGAGAGTATAAGACGCATTATTGCAGGTTTCACTACTGGGCTATATGTTTCAGTATAGTCAACACCGGGTCGTTGGTGGAACCCTTTGGCAACAAGGCGAGCTTTGTATTTTTTTATAGATCCATCTGGATGACGTTTGATGCGAAATACCCATGTGCAACCAATAGTGTTGACGGACGAAGAGAGCGGAGTAAGATCCCATGTGTGACTTTTGAGAAGAGAGTGATGTTTCTCTTCTATAGCTTTGCGCCAAATTGGACCTTTGAGAGCTTGTTTGTGGGCTTTGAGACAGTATCCTCCAATTAGGCATATAGGTTTAGTTTAGTAATAGGTTTGCGAATGTTGTTCTTTAGACAAGTGGTCATGTGATGGGTGGGTTGAGTAGTGTCAGTAGCAGTAGATGAGAGGGAAGTAAGGTTTATAGATGAAATGGGGTTAATATTTAAGGGAGGAGAGGTTGGTGTAGTTGTGTTAGAAGGTGGTGATAAATTAGAAATAGGAATAGTAATAGAGCACCACTCATTAATATTAGGAACAGGAGATGGGTTTGAGATTGAGGCAAAGGGAAATTGATCCTTTACAAATGTCACATACCTAGAAACTTAAATTTTAAAATGTAAAGGATTGAGATAGTAGAAAGCACTTTGGTGGGATGAATATCCGACAAACACACAAGGTATAGACTTGGGATCTAGTTTATGTTTTGCATAGGGTTTGAGCCAAAAGAGTAACAAAGGTAGTCGAAGGCACGAAGTTTGTGGTAATTTGGTGGTTGCTTAAAGAGAGTGAGATACGGAGATGAGTTGTTTAAAGGAGATTGATGAGATAAGTGGAAGTAGCGAATGCATGTGGCCAACGGAGCTAACCCAGTTTCTACGATTTGACGATGACGTCTTTCGGAAAGTTCATTATATTGCGGGGTATGAGGAGGTTTAGTGAGGTGAAATATGCCTTTGAGGGAAAGATATGACTTAAGGGCTTCATATTCTCCGCCATTATCACTGTAAAGATGTAGAATTGGTGTTTTGAAATATTTTTCAACAAGAGCCTTGTAACGAGGGAAGATTGTGGCTGTGTCTGATTTTTGTTTTAGTGGATGAAACCAAATGTGCCGAGAAATGTGATCAACAAATATGACATAATAATTATAACCATCATAAGAAAGGATTGGAGAAGTCCATAAATCAGTGTAAACCAATTGTAATGAAGCAGTAGAATTAATAGTAGATAAAGAGAAAGGAAGATGGTGACTTTTATTGCAAGCACAACTATTACAATGTTTAGGAGATAAAGTAGAATTTGATAAATTGCAATAAGACTCAAGTAAATAAGGAATACAAGATAAATAAGGATACAAAATCATTTAAAGAATATATGCTAATAGACAATATTGACTGGAGTAAATTAGGGAGTAATTGATGATATAATTCTTAACAGAAGAATATTGAGTAGAATAAATTAGAGAGTGATTAATTGTATATTATACTTCCTCCGTTTCATAATACCCGCTACATTTTCTATTTTTGGCAATTTCATATTACTTGCTACATTTCCGTTTTTTGTAATAAAACAATCATTTAAAATTCTACCTACCCCTATTTTTATCCTACACTATATTCTATACTTTATAATAAAATACTATACTATACTCTATAAAGTAACCTAACAACCTATTTTTCCTTTTTCTTTTTCAATTAACAATAATAAAATATTATACTCTATAAAGTAAACAATCAGCTACAGTGTAGGTCAATCACTTTTCTTAATTTCCGTGCCCATGTAAATGTAGCAACAATATCAGAACGGAGGAAGTATTATCCATAATAGAATCAGCTTAAGCTTTCGGACCAGAAGCCTCATATTTTTCCTCTTTCACTTTCATTCATCTAATAGTTTCCGAAACTAATCTTCGTACATAGCCTTTAACACACCCAAATGTCGACACATGAATCTCCATCGACTCAAGGCATATATACAACAAAAAGTCAAAAGCAATTCACCATGGCGCCGATGCACACAATATCTGATAAGGCAAATTTTAATTACCGCAAGCGCACGGTTGACATGTAGCTGCGGGTCGAACACAAGAAGGTGAGTTAAACAATTTGTTTGCTTTATGACTACAAGACACGGATCAACAATTAATTGGGTCGAGAAACTAACGCTACAGTGCAAATAAAAATAATACTCAAAACTAAAGCAGTAATTAATATGAAGAGAATAATAATATGACAAATTCTAGGGCGTCGGGTATCACCTAATTCTAACATGGGAATCAATTACTCTCATGATTGCATGAAATTGAGTCATCGGCATAATTAAACGTGATCTAATTAATCTCAAGATTCGTTCTATTGATTAATATCGATTTAAGAACTTACTAGTGTTAATCCTCAAACTTCCGTTTTATTGGCTAAACCAGTAGGAATTTAACTTAAATATATTTCAATCCTAAATTAATCTTAATCTCAAACTTCCGTTTTATTGAAAAGGGTAATAAAGATGTTTAAACAGGGATTCATTAAGCATAGATTTAATTATAGACTCAATTTTCACACAATTAATCGATAAAATATCATCCCATGCTTTGAATTAGGGTTTATACCCTAACGCTAGAGAAGAAAACTACTCACTAGACATAGTAGTGAAAATGCAATTCATGATGAATGATGACTTAATTGAAACACTAAACATTAAAATGATGAATGCTTTCAATGCACAAAGATAAATAAGAAAGCAATAAACAAAGGAAACTTACTAAATGAGAAGAACGTAAATGTAATTTGCAAGGAATTTAAACGTAACAGTGGAGTTTAACAACTAAGAGCTCTCAATGGAGTTTCATATCAAAAGTTTTTACTCAAAATTAAAACTAAAAACTGCTTCTCTTAAAAAGTAACCGCCACTTTATATAGTGATTCCAAAAAATTAACTGTCAAAACGCACAAATTAGGCACCTGACGAAAAGGCGACAACTCGTGACATCATGGACGACGAGTCGTCGATTTGCTACTGCCTGGGTATGAGACTTTAGTGAGTTGGCGACGAGTCGTGGAAACATTGGGGACGAGTCGTCGCTCAGCCTCTGGAATGCAGTGCTCAGATCAGAAAGTATCCGACTAGTCATGGCATATATGAGACGACTCGTGGCTTTGGCTTTGGACTATTATGCTGAGATCAGTAGATGCGCGTCGAGTCGTGGCATTTTATGGGACGACTCGTCACTTTCGTTCTGGACTATAATGCTGAGCGACGAGTCGTGGCTTTTTGTCACGGCTTAGCTACGACTCGTTTCTTCCCCTTGGGGCTTGTTTGGCTCGATCTCTTTACTTCTTTTAGGGGTCTTAGGCTATTTCTCCAGGCCTTCACCCTCTTATCACCCCAGAACCTAATAAAACTCCAATTTTGCCTCAAAATTACATAAAATACATTATTAAGCACATGAGATAAAAATATCAAATATCACTTACAACACTATCTAAAACCCACTAAAACATCGTATAAAAAGCGTAAAAATAACACAAATAAGTGCAAATAATTACACTTATCAATATCCATCTTAACGATCATGATTAAGATATCACAATCATTTGCCAAGGTCCCACCAATTCTTCTGTAGTCGGTGCTCACTCCACCGCCAGTCGTCATAATGCATGTATCCAAAACCAAGAATCAAAATGACAAAGAATTACGCGAGCATCGTAAAAAAAGTCAAAATACATACGAAAAAGCAACAAATCTTTACAGAAAGACAGCATATTATGCATCATTTTTTATCCAGAGCTAATTTGACATATACATAAACATTTGTTTGACATTACAAGTTGATGAAAGAGCTGTTAAAACCAGTATCAATCCTGCGCTGGTAAGACGACCACGAATACTGAAAGGGGAGGTAATGACCTCACTCAAGGATCAAAGTATGAAGTTTAAGTGGATGTTTATGTTGTGACAAAGTTTAGAAAAACAAATAAGCAAGTTAATAATGGATGACAATCATTAGGCTACATCCACCATCTAGCCTAGGATTATATTACATGTTTAAAGGAGAATTAACAAACTTGATAGGTATTACAATGGAGGTTTTATGCAAGGAAGAGAGGGGGTGAGAAATAAACTAGAGGTGCTCTATTATAATGAGACTTTAGTGCAAGTATTAAGGGCCTAGGACACTAGTATTTATAGGGGAGTATAGTGGGCGAGCGGCCTGCAGCTCGACTGTGGCTTCTTGTTTTCTTGTTCCCTTGGTCCCCTACTTCATTTCTCCTCCTTGTACTGAATTCCATGGTCTGAATGAAAGTAATACAACCCTCAAAACCTTGAATTCCATGGTCTGAATTCCTTGTACTGAATTATGATATTTTTCTAATATTTTTTTTTTATCTTTGGACACTTAATATAATACGTGATTAAATATTGAGACCCTTAATTTTTTAGATCTTGTACGACTAAACATGTTGAACATGCTCAGAACCTCCTCCTTCAAAACCCATTGTCTAATGGTTTCATGCAAGACACGAATCAATATAATATTCTATTTTAGGCATAAAGTCAAATTTGATATTGATAACATTGACTAAAAATTTGTTATTAATATATACTCTCTTGGTCAAATCGATATAGTCTCCGGTACATATTTTGTGGACATTAAAGAAATGAAAAAAGTGGTAACAACTGATAAAAAGGAATATTAAATATGTGGATGAGAATAAAAAACTGTGAGTCATCACCAAAACTAGAAATGATACAAACATCACATAACAAACTAAACAAGTAAGGATCTTGCTAAAGAATGCCCGAAACATTTGTTTATGAGGATCTTATTCAACTTTTTATTGTAAAATTATAATATATTTTAAACTTTGAATTATAGTATAAGCATCAATTATCTCATCTAATATAGCATAAATTTGTAATATATCATTAAATTATATTTCAAAATATATTATACAATTTTTATCTTTATTTTTTTAAATTTTCTTTCTAAAATATAATTTTTTTTGTTAGTAAATGTGCTAAGAGTGCTTGTTAGGTTTTGCTAAACAAAAAAATAAGGCAAATTTTACAAAATAAAGAGAATATGCATCATTAAACTTCCAAATGTGCCACGTGTTAAAAAATTGTATTTTTATCATATCATATCATATATATATATATATATATATATATATATATATATATATATATATATATATATATATATATATATATATATATATATATATATATATATATATATATATATATATATATATATATGATTTGGATCTTGTGAAAATCACTCAAAATGGTGAAAACTGAAAACAGGTGTCATAAAAGCTATGGTGTACACATTCAAGTGGCCATTTTGTAAATAATTAGACATTTTCCAAAAGGTGTACATACATGCTTAAAAGGTATACATATTCAAAAGTCATTTTTGTAAATAATATGAACGTTTTCCTTTACAAAAATATGTATACCGTATAAGATATTATGTACACCTTTAATGTGTGGCTCATGAGTTTTATTCCTTGATAATTAGATAAATCTTAGAGAACTCCCTTGTTCTTAAATAGGCACTAAAGTACTTCTCCGGTCATTAAGAATCTTGTTTGTTTTCCATATCTCATTGATTAGCTTAGTTAGCCAAGTTACTCCAATCTTCTTTAGACATCTTTATACCCCAATAGGTTTACCATCTGGCAATAACTTACGTTATCTTGATTTCTTCAAAGTCCTCTCAACGTTTGATTATTGTATTGTTCGCATAAATCTCGTTGGTTATATTAGTTAGCCAAGTCACATAGAACCGCAACATATACCCTATATTTTTTCCCCAATTTTTACTCACTTTTATGTTGCGTAGTTAAAAAATTGCAGCATATGTTGCGTCGTAAATAGTTTTTCGCACTAGTGTTGATAAGCATCCTACAATATTTTCTTATTGTCCGTCATATAGCTTTTCAAAGTACTCCATTAATTGTTCCTTGATATTCTCGTTCTAAACTAGAATGTTTTTATCCTTATCTTTAATACACTTTACTATACATATGTTATTAGTTTTGTTTGCCTCCTCTTTGTCATTCTATAGATATCTTTTTCTCCTTTATAATCTAGTTTGTTAAACATCTACTTTGCCTCATAAACTTCTACTTCTGTTTTTATTTTAACTTGGATAAGTTTTCCTCATTCCTACATTTTTCTAATGCAAGGTAACATTTTTTTTTCTTGATCATTTTCTTGACCTCCTTATTCCACCACATTGTATCCTTCTTTACCACGATGACATCTGATTCTCCTAAAATCTCATTAGTTATTTGAGTAATGAAAATTTCATCTATGTCCATGTATTCTTCGAACTCATATCCAAATCACCTTCTTGAACAACTTTCTTCGCAAAATTTTGGCATTATACTCTTTTAATCTCCGCCATTTAATCCTATGCTCCTCTATGTCTATCTTAATCTTTGGTCTTACTCTGAGGCCAAATCTAGGATAAGTAGTTTGTGTTGAATGGATACACTCTCTCAAGGAATAACTTTATAGTTTAAGCTATTGCCTTCATCCATCTTCCTTATCAAAAAGTAGTAAATTTGAGTTGCATTTACTATAGTTTAAAAGTCAGCAAGTGGTTATCTCTCTGCTTAAACCATAACCATGTGTTAGCAACTAACTAATACAAAATATTTGAGTTGCATTTACTATTGTTTAAAAGTCAGCAAGTGGTTATCTCTCTTCTTAAACCATAACCATGTGTTAGCAACTAACTAATACAAAATGGATCCTCTTTTCGTATTCCTAGTTCCATAGCCAAAACGTCGTTAAACGTTTTCATAAAATGCCATACCTCTACGTGCCTAAAACCACCTTTGATATAGAACTTCTCATTCATTGGTATGTTTTGAACCATATCATCAAGATCCTCAAAAAAATTTATTTTAATTGATTCCTCTATTCGAACTTGCGGTGCATAAGTACTTATGACGTCCAAAATCTCTTTAGCACATACAATTTTCACTTTTATTATCATATCGTTCATTCTACATACTTCATTTACATCCTTCAATATTCGTTCATCCATAATAACAACAACTTCATTCTGATTTCTATCTTGTCTCAAGCACCACAATTTATAATCTTGTCACTCCTCTTATATCATTTTGGTCCTATCTCTAATTTGTTGTCACTTGTAGACATAAAAGTTCAATTTTCCTCATGTCGATGATATCCACCAGCTCTAAAAACCTACTAATCAAGCTAATAATGTTCCAGGATCCCAATCTTAGCTTAATACCCTTGGTTTTCTTTAACCTTCTATGCTTACACTCTATAAGCCCTTACTCATTTGATTCCACAATTGGGCCATGTGTCATGTTATTTCTAGACGTGGATGACAACCTAGTATAAGTAACATCCCCTTGTTCATTTGAGATCACACTTAGACAATGTGACGAGTCGCTTACTAAAATGAAAAGAACTATGAAATAATCAAGCTTATTAAAATGCGAAAATTGAAAAATAAAGGGTGAACGGTCGGTGTCACCGACTACCCTCAATTTAGTTGATATATAGTCGATAACACTTATTACCAATTAATCATAGTTAGTCAGTGCAATAAAGTTCATCGACTATAAAGGGGTAGTTGAGGCTTAATATTCGACATTTCATCGATTTTTCTAGTGGAATTGTGATAACCAACTAGATCTTCTTTGATAAGTTAAAGATTTGAAGCTAAGGTCCCCTTTGTAGATTTACACAAACAAGTGGTCCATTTATAGTTGATACTACTAAAACCAATTTGGCAATTTGAGTATGTCAAATTTTAAGAGCTTTGTTGGATTCAACAATCATCATACAAAATAAAGTCAATAACTATCAAACTTTATTATCTCTTACTTTGCAACACTATTGGAGAATAAATCGATTCTATTAAATATTTAGAACTTTTCTAGAGTCAAGTTGACATAGATGTACATCCAATCATAACAAAGTTCTTTAGATATTGATAGAAACACATAGATTATCCAAGAAGCTGAACTAACTACCTACATATCAACAAGAATATGATCCTAATAATTGAAAAAAGTGTACTTATTATTCCTTTGTTCTTTCTATCCATAGAGTTGTATATATGATGATCTATGAAAATCTCACATCTCATATCTAAATAACTCAAATGCCCATGATCATTTGATTGAAAAGAGATAAAATAAGCAAGGAAAGGGGTCTTGCATGAAGAAAGATTCTTGTTTGGTAGCCAAGGATGACTTGCCTGGTTTTGATCTAATTTTACTTTTTTTGTGTTTTTGAACGTGTAATTTTCATATGCATGATATCTGGTGATGCAGTATGCTAGCTAGGAAAATCAGCCACACCAAGCAAGTCATCCGAGGCTTGCTAATGAGCTCTTCTCTTTCATGTTAGGCCTCCTCTCCTATACGTTTAAATTGGTAAGAGGTGTCTCGCCTAAGTCAACCGTTTAGGACCTCGAAAAATAAGGGTCTCAATTATTTAATGGTGCTATTCAGGCTTGATTTTAAACAATATTATTTAAGTGATTTGCTTGTAGCCTTTTTTTATATTTAAAGCATTTTTAGAATATAATGTTACAATGCATTTTGTTTTAATTTTTTTTTTTTGAAGTGGAAAATTTTTTTATCTTTTGATATAAAGGGCCTCAGTTTAAAAGACATCATAAAAATAAATAGGAATTTAAAAATCTTTATTTAAATTTTGCCCCTGTGCCTAGCTCTTATATGCTCAAGGATACTTTATTTAAATTTTCTTCATTATCAATTATCAAATAAAAAAGAATATAGTAACTAATTTGAGATATCATTTTCAGTATTTGACATTTCTCTATTACTAATATCATTTCCTTTTTGTAAAAAGTTATTGCTTTTCTTAATAATCAAATTAAATTCACAATAGTAATATACACATATAAACTTTAATTTATGTGTTTACTTCCCACCATTTTCTCATAATGTTAATAAATAAGAATAATTATAAAAATTAAATAAGGATAATATTAAAATTTTCACCATTTTCTCCCCTATATTTAATTTGTACGTAATTATATTTTGTGCAACTAAAAAAACAGAGGAGAGAAAAGTGGAAAACCAGAAATTGACAACAATAAAAATAATTGATTAATTAAGACCCCCAAATACAACTAATCATATATGGAAAATTAAAAATGATCATAGCAGAAACGATTCTTTCGGAGTTGAATTCTCTCCTCCTTTGCTTTTCCTTAACATTATTCTTTTATAAGGGTTCCAACTATATTAATTACATTCACAATCATAATAAAAATAAAATTATTTACATCAAAATAAAAAAATAATAATTTTCTAATTAAGATCTCATATTTAAGATTTAAAAAAAAAGGGAAAAATGGGTGCTAAAACAACAGGATTTGTATGGATGACAGTGATGGCGGTGGCTATGATGATAATGGTGGCGGAGAATGGAAGAATGTGTAAGGCATTAGACATGAGTGAAGCTAAAGATTCCATCGTCAACACTGCTGAAGAAGCTCGGAAAGGCGCTGAATCTTGGTCTACTTGGGCTTATAACAAAGTTACCGGGTATTTTTTCATTTCTCACATTTTTATCACTTATTAATTAACACAAATTCTTAAATTAAACCGATCTATTATGAGATTATTTTTATTGGGCTGATTTATATTTATTTAGTGTTGAAGTGATCACTCATAATTTTAACAAAATAGGCTAATTATATGAACCTATTTCACAGTGAGACGTTCTCATACAATACGAACTAATAAACCAATGAAATATACTCATAAATCATATTCATATTTCTTGTGTCAATCAAATAATAACAACATTTTGGTGACCATTATGATAAGGTTAATGAAATAATTATAAATTATTTATATTAACTCAGAGGCTATTGGTGGTTATTTTTAAAATTGTTTGCTATTTTTAAATTTTTTATTTATAATTTAATTGCTTTATTTTTAATTAGTTAGAAAAATAATGGCTTAGATTTCATATTAGATATATCAATGGTTAATATTAGATGATTGTGGTGGTTATAATATTTCTCCCAATCTCAAACTATAACTTTTTAAGAAACATACATTAATTTATAATGACGAACTGATACAATTTAAATTGATTTATTAGCAATCTCTTGTTATTTAAATTTATTGTTATTATTTTAGTATAAAATTAAGAATTGTTTATTTATGTAAACTAGCAAAGCAAATAAATTATGAGAAAAAAAAAAAGCAATAAAAAATGTGATTCAATGTATTTTTAAGGTATTTCTAATTTACTATGAATTTTTGTGACAGAACTCCATCAGAAAAAATAAGTATCACTCCGTCAGATATGAAACAAGGAGCAGAGGACATGATGCACAAAGCTAGTGAAGATGCTACTGGTACATTTTCTTTTTCTTACTCAATTGATTAACCTCTTCAAACATAACTAATTTTAATTTTAATTGTACTATATGTTAAATTTAAATATCATAAACCAAAAAAAATTAATATTGTGTAATTTTAATAAAATTAATAAAAATATAATTGTAGATTTTGAACTTAATACTTCCACCATCCTAATAACATAACATTTGTACTTTTCTTTATTCATTGGCTAAAATTCATCTGTATTTTTTTTAAAACGAGATTTTATTAAAAAGGTACTAAAATATATTAAATTACGTAAAAATTGTATATGCAGATGCAAAGAAGTACGTAAGTGCTAAACTACACACAGTTTCACACTCAACAAGACATGACACCCGAAGATTCTATGACGAGGCAAAGAGAGATGCTGGGGAGGAACTGTTCAAATCATATGCCACCCAAAAGAGCAAGGAAATTAATTAAGTTTTAATTAAGTACTTAATTTTTAAATTTATAAGTATATGTTTGATTAATTACATAATTTTTTGCTTGGTGTATGAGATTGTATGGGTGTGTAGTGTGCTCTTGTAGTTATATATAACTATAACTTTTGTTTAATAATAGGGATACATAATTTTGGTCCCTTGCTTGATTGTAATACTTTTTCGGCCTGTTTGGTACATGGTATTAGAGGGCGGTAATGGTAATAAAATTAAGTAATAAAAAATTTGGTTGTTTGGATGCCTTCAATGGTAATGGATGGTAATAAAATAAGGTAATGAAATTACCAAAAAGGGTCATTTTTATTACCATCAAACAACCTGGTATTAGGCTGTAATGGTAATGAAGTATTACTGTGGTAATAAAATAAGGTACCGTTGTTTCGAGCTAAAGAAAGAAAATAATGAAGAAAAAAACGGTAATGTATGTAATTATCCAAAAAAAATATTATTATTAAAAAAAGTCATTAAATACAATAATTTAGATACAATAATGCTTTTAGATACAAATATACAATAATGAAACTAAGAGTCATTACCATTTTTTATTACTAACAACCAAATGCAATCAATGGAATATTATCTTTCATTACCATTCTTTAGTCATGCACACCAAACAAAAGAATCTTCATTACCGATTCTCATATCCATTCTTTCATTACTATTGCCATTACAACATTTCATTCCCATTACTTTATTACCATCAACCAAATGGGTCATTTAAATTTTTAAAAAAACATAATAACTTCTATAAATTATAAAGCTAAAATACTCTAGCTTGAAGTTAATTGTTGCATTTTTGGATTAACCCAATATGTTTACTAATCAAAAATTGTCTTTTAATACTTATTCCATTTAATTGTATATACATGAACAAGTATTAAAAGACAATAAGTATATTATAAAAAAATATAAAAATATTTCTATAAATTAAGACTTAATTATTATAGAGTTGCTTATGAAAGATTTGGTAAGGTAATAGGTTAAAGTTATCTCAAATAAATTGGTGACAGGCCTTAAATTATAAAGCATGTCGTCTTTTTTAATGGGCCTAATTTCTTTGTCACTAGTTACTCATTATCTTAGCAAATGAAATCCATATAAAAATAAATAAATGTCATAAAAAATGTTCAAATAAAAAGAAAATTAAATAATTCACAAAAAATTTTGTATTTATACATATACAAGTCTAAAACTCTCTAAAATGTTTAGTTTTATGCAAATTAAATTCATAAACAGGCGTCATTGATTAGTTAACCTAAAAAATTATATGTAATAGTAGTGCATGACAGGAAAAATAAATAATGCTTCTATATTTGTATTATTCATTTGAAAGTGTCATGGCAATTGATTTGAATATCGTATATAATTGACAGAAAATGATGAATTTAATTTGGGTCGTGAATAGTTTTTTGTTTGAGATTTTCCATAACTTTATAACTTTTAATGTAAAAAAATGTTGTTCTCTGTTTTTAATTAAAATATTTTGTCAATTACATTCTTTAAATTTATGGTTGTTAAAAACTACGGCCTTCAATTTTTTTTTTAAAATTCTAACCACCAACTTATCAAACTTGACAGAATTAATAAAACGTACAGTATATTTGTTTAGTGAATTTACCTTTAGTTATTATAGGAGGGATTTTGATGGTGGTCGTGATGTTGAGGTGGAAGAATGGTGGTGATCGGAGGGGACAGGGAGAGGTTGAAAAAGAAGGGTTTAATTAAAAGTAATTGGGTAATTAAATTAAATTAATAAATTTGATTAAAAGTCAAAAGTCATTTATCATGGTCAACGGTCATTAGCAGGTCATTCGGTGAAATCGTTGTAATTGATGTCGTGTTTGATAATTTAAAAGCTTTTATTTATAAAAAAAACTTCAAAATTGTTTAGTTAAAATGACCAAACTTCAAGAGGGTAGTCAATAAATAATTTTAAGATTTTTTATGCATAACCAAAGAGATTAAAAATAAAATTACTTCCTCTTTGTCATGGGATTTCAACGTTTCTCTTTAGGTCCATTTTGTTATATATACAAGTGATCACTTTGAGACTAAAAAATTTTACATTTTAAAACTATAAGTGATCACTTAAGACAGTAAATAATTACTTAAAGGTTATAATTATTCACTTTAAAATTATAAATACTTACTTTAAGGTTATAAGTAATTACTTTAAAAACTAAATATACAAAAAAAAAATAGAAATAATCTCATGATAAAACCGACTTGAGACTAATTGAAAATAGAAACGTGGCAATAGAGGTGTTCATTCGGGTTATCGTGTCGGTTTCGGACGGGTGTAACTCGGCTCGGTCGGATTTCGAATCGATAAGTTTTCGGTTGTATGCAACAACGGGTCATACTCGAGTCAGATCAGTTAGTTACGGGTCGGTTTAACAATGATTGTTCGCATTATCGGGTTCAAACTGGTTTGTTATCGGTTGAAATTCGAGTCGTGTGTCAATCGAGCTCGGGTTGTCATCGGTCTAACATTAGTCTGTTTTTTCGGGCACAAATCGGGTTCGAGCTTTATTTTTCGAGTAGTTATCGGTTACGGACAACTATTGATCGGGTCAATATCGAAATAAGTTAATAGTCAGGTTTTTAATTGATGTATGCTCATTTACTTACAAAAAATAATTACTGATTGTTTTATCAGATATGGCAGATCAATTTATTTCAATTAGTTTATATATATATATGTGTGTGTGTGTGTGTGTGTGTGTGTATATATATATATGTGTGTGTGTGTATATATATATATATATATATATATATATATATATATATATATATATATATATATATATATATCTATATTTATGTGTGTGTGTGTGTATATATATATGTATATATATATATACACACACACACACATATACATATATATATATATATACACACACACACACACACATATATATATATATATATATATATGAGACTATTATTTAACAATGCATCATGTTGCTACTTTTGATAATTGATTGAATATTAAAACTCGATTTATTTGAATAAATAACAATAATCTATCTTATAGGCTATTACATACTTAGACTTATTAGTGTTATTGAGTACTCTAAACTAATAGTCCCTCCAATTTAGAGTAATTCTGTCAATTTCTTTTTAGACTTGTTATTAACTTATTAGAAATTTAGAATATATTACTAAAGGGAGAATTTATGCAAATTCCAAATGAGACATTTGTTTTTATTAGAGGGAGTACTATTAGAATATACATTACTCTATTACACTAATAATCGATCGTATTTCTAAGTTTGATAATTGAAACTTATTATAATAAAGTGAATTAGATTAATCAAGTAATCATAACCATTTTATATGATATTATGTATTTATACTTATTAGTGACCTTGAATACTTTAAACTAATAAATCTATTACACTAATAATTGATCGTATTTAATTTAAAGCTTAATAATGTTCGGAACTAAACCTATTGGAGTGAATGAAACTAATACAAACTATCTTATAGTTATAGACTATCATTGACAGTTAACTCAACGTTATTACTTATTACTGATCTTGAATACTCTAAACTAAAGTAATTTATAGACTATTAATAATCGATCGTAATTCAAAGTTCACTTATCGTAATTCGATCTATTATAATATATGAAACTAATACTTCACCTTTTTTGTTACTTTGAATTAAATAGCCTAAATTATACAATTTGACCAAATTCAATAATAAAAATATTTAATATTTGATATACAATATTTATATTACTCAAAGAAATTATTTTAGATAACTAATTGTCCAATTTGATAAATATATTACTCAATTGATATATCACTTATTCTAAGTCGTTGATCTTTGTATATAGACGTGTGAGATCTTACCATCTTAGCAATCCATGAGTTGTACTTGCACAAAATGTTATTGGTTACTAAGATAGCACACGGATAAGGTGTTTTAGACGTTAGATTTATAATGCTAATATCAGATCAGCGGTCAAGAAATTGACACGTCACTCTCATTTAATAAAAAAAGGGAAATTAAAAAAATTGATTCGGATTAGGTGAAAAATTGATTCGGATTTATAACAGTTCGATTAACAATTGGTTCGGGTTTGTATCAGTTCGGGTTAAAAATAATTCGATTAATAATCGATTCGAGTTTGTATCAGTTCAGGTTAAAAACAGTTCGATCTTAATCGGTTTTAGTCAGGTTGCATTCGGTTACGTGCATAATTCAGGTCGGATTTGACTCGGGTCGATCACTGTTCAGTTCAGGTAACATCGGTTAACGTTCATATGTCGGTTATAAAATTCGGTTGCAGTTCGAGTTCGATTTTGCCCTTTTCAGTTATCAAACGGTTCGAGTGCAGTATCGGTTCGGATAATACCGGTTCGGTAAACCTATAAAATTAACATTTTTCGGGTCGGATAATTTTCGATTCCAGGTCGGATTTTCGGGTCGGGTTGGATTTGAACAACTCTACGTGGCAAAGAGATATAAACCCATTAATTGCATATATGAACCCAAGAATGTGGCAAAATTAGGAAGTGCCACGTTGTAATAACCGCCAGGAGATGATTCTTACGTGCTAACTCAAGACTGCTCACTAATTCATTACACTATACATAATATTCCATATATATATATATCGAATTAATTAATAATCAACAAATTTAGTTTGCTAATTAAAGTAAGCTACAAATTAGAAAAAATAGTGGGAATACGAAGAGAAATTAAGAGGAGAAATGGTGTGTAGACAAAGATTTTCAGAAATAGTATGGTTGGTGTGTATGGTGGTGACGGCCGTGATTGTCGGAAATGGAAGGATGTGTTCGGCTTTGGACATGGATGAAGTGGCTGACGCTGTTTGTCCAAAGATTTATGAAAATGAAATTATCTCCGGGTATATTTTATTATTACTTCATTTTCATATTAATGCTTAATACTAATACTACTAATATTACACAAATACGATTAATACTCTATAAATATAATTAATATAATAAATTAATACAATTAAAATTATATTTATTATATACCAATATACTAATATTATACAAATACGGGCAATAATGTTAAAGAGTATGTTTTATTGTTACGTGTTAGAAATGTTACAAGAGGGTCGGTTCATCTTTTATAATTATCTATCTCTAAGTTGCAAATTTGATGAATCAAAAGCTAAAATTTTCAAGTATGTATGACTATTGATTTCGAAAAAGTAAAGTATATTTCAACAAAATTAGAAATTGAAAACATAAATCAGTTTTTTATTTTTAGAAAACAGAAATCTAAAAACAAAATATATATTCCCTTTAGTTTATTATAGGCAAAAATACTTAGAATAAGCCAATTTATTTATGATTTTCCTACCATAATCTCAACTATTGATTAACCATAAATAATCCCAACAAGTATTTTTTTAGAGTAAACTCAGTAACTGACTTGCTATAGCAAGTTTTTTTTAAAAAAAGATAAATTATAATAAAATGTAACAAAATTTATAATTTTTTTATTATTTAGAATTTTTTTAAAAAATTTTTAAAATTTTTTTCTAATTTTAAATTAATTTTTAATTTATTTTTTCAGGTTATCTAAGTTTACTTTAGGAAAATACCTCTAAAGTTGGGATTATTTATTGTTAATCAATAGGTGGATTTGTCGTAGAAAAATTATAAAAATGTTCGGATTATTCTAGGTTTTCCTTTATAATATAAAAAATAAGAACGAATAGTAAAGTACATTATATTAAGCTTTATTTTCAATTTTAAAACCCATTATTATTTTGGGCCGAATTTAGACAAAAGTGTACGTCTACTAGATTATTTGTATAGCATTGTGAGCCAAATCGGTTTATAATTTTATGTAGAAGTGTAGTAGCCATGGTCTGCAGCAGCAGGCAGCTATCTGTATTGTTGTTTCGTCATCCCTATTCCTAAATTTCATTTACCTTATTATCGCCAATTCTTAACGTAATCGTGTTATTGCATTACAGAAAATGTATGGACAACCAAGACAACGAAGAAGGCGTACAAAATTTGATGGATGAAACCAAAGACATTTCATCTGGTACGTACATCACATTTAGGTTGGATCGAATCGTTTAGATTGTTGTTGTATATATTTACTTACTAATAATGATCCTTGATATTTAATACCAACAATCAGATGTAAAGAAGTATTCATCGAGAGAAGACAATAATAATGTAAAAGAGATTTATAACGAAGCAAAACAGAAAGTAGAGGAAGTCAAAAATGGTTATAGTGAAGAAGCCAAGGCCAAGCATGAGGCTGCCAAAGAGAAAGATTCAGATGCTGTTGGTGAGGTCGGTGCTAAAATGCGCCAATAAGCACATGTCTTTGTCATGAATGTGATATATGTACTTCTAAATTAGGAATGAGGAATAAATTTTTGTTAGTATCGATAACTTATGACAGGATGCTCCTGTTATAGCATTAACATGTCTTTTCAAATTATAGTTTGATTTGTTTATAGTTGCACATTATAACTAGTGAAAATCAATCAGTTTATATATGTCTAATGGTTAGTTTGAAACATCTATATCTGATCTATTATTAAACATCAAGGCTTTGCTTCTGCTTCACTTTTTCAAATTAGATTTTGGTTGGCCCTTTTTTTTCTTTGTTTTCACAACCAATACAATTGTGTCGATACAAAAGATTTTGGTTTTACGTCCAAACATGCGATTCATTGTATTTTCAGTTTGGCCTCTTACCTATCAATTTATAATATGTTGTAAAAGTAAATTCATCACAAAAATAAAAAAATAAATAAAGTTTAGCGGTCGAAGTAGTAGAAATAAATATGAGATTTGTGGTTAAAATTGGCTTCTTTACTACATCTTTATCACTTCTATCAAGGATTAAATGTAAGAAAATCTTACGCTTGTTAATAATTAAACTAACAAAGAGGTTATATTTAATGAGTCCTTCGTAACAAATATTATGTGTAATTCAAATAAGTAAAAATGTAGAATAATCTGAAACCAAAGAATGCCAAACTAAATTCATAAAACGCAACATACAAAAAACGAACAAATACAGGCTGTAGAAAAGGGCTGTGAAAGAAGCCTCCAACCACTTCCTAAACACAGAAAAGGTGAAGAACATTTGTTGTGTTATTCTTGCATGCACTCTATGAACATGATTTCAGAATGCTCTCAATGTTCTAAAATCTAAACTAGTCAGATTTCAAAAATAAATAGACAGCTATTCCCCTTGTGAATGAATTTACAACTATATATGTATACAATCATCAGTTTCATTTGAAAATTTCCGTCTATAAAAAGCTCAAGGAATAGCTAGAGCGTTCCTAAATGACTACTCCGTATTTAAGCAAACTGCATGCCTTCAGCGGACATCATTTTCCTCTGGTGATGTTCAGAAACCTTGTAATCAACAATTTCTCTGAATAGTTGAGAGTCCAGAACACAGTCCGGTCGCCCATAAACAGCTGCTTGAACACTAGCCATGAGCTTTGCTATCTCTCGACCAGAAAATCCTTCCGTTTTACTGGCTGCTTCACGAATCACATCCTCAGAGAAATCTTTGAGGGTTATATTTTTAGGCTTCTTTCTGATTTTAAACACAGGGCCCCACTTAGATTCAGTGTCATCACTAACGTTGCCGGATAGGTACTTATTCATATAGAGCTTCAGCAGCTTGTACCGCTCCTCTTCCCCAGGCAGTGGAAATTCAATTACATCGTCTATCCGATCAGTGACAGCAGCATCAAGATCACCTGGCCTGTTGGTGGCAAGCACAAGAACTATGTCTCTTGACTGATCTCCTGTCCGGTAAAGCAACGCATTGAGAGCACTTCTTTGAGCTTCACTCATGTATACACTGTTTCGCCTGCAGTATAGCATGAAAGACTTGTTGACATCAAAAATGTGGAGGGATCACGGGAAACCATTTTGAAAATAAAAATAGTAATAATATCAATATGATAATAATCACAAAAACTGATGTGAATTTGTCCGTTACTCATGTACAAGATGAGTCCCATTAAGAAGTAGCAAGTTCAATAAAAGTCCCAATTTTTTTCTAGATAAACCCAAGCACATTGAGGGCAAAATAAAAGCTCAAACCAGTTATATGTAACATGTCCCATGTGAGAAGAAGCTTAAAGGGTTGCCCGATTAGTCCAAGTCCATCATCAAGGCTGGTCATCATCAAGACATCGTTTACTTATGTTTGGTTAGCACAGTTATTATGTAAACCTTTCCATTTTTGCACGGGTATGTTCAATGGGGCATTAGGATTATTTTAATGTAATAAGTAGCTAGCTTGGGGAAATGGGAAGTTGCTTACATGAAAAGTCTCTAGTTTGCTAGGAGAGGTGGGAAGTCTTGCAGATGAAGAGTCTCTTGAGCATGTAGAGTCTTTGTAAACATGCTTAAGAACATCTATAATAAAGCTTCAAGCTCCACATTTGAGGTAAACTTGAATTTAACAAAAAAAAAAACTACTTGAGAAAATATCCTACACAAACCTTGCCCACTTTTAACGTTCTGTGTGATGATTTAAGAGGCCATTTGGACCTTGATGTGTGCCTTCTAGGTAGTCCAAAAATCCCACAATGCCTAAGGGTGTCAGAGTAGTTAAGTTTCAGCCAAATTCATCATCTACCCTATTCAAACTACCTTTCGAATACATTTTACATTGAAGCTAAATTTAGATCGTTAATCCATCCATTCCACATCGAAACTATCCAAGAAAATTGCGTCATTTAATTCGTGACTTGTTTTTCATCGTCACTATCATCATCATACCCAATATATCACCGCTCAATTTTTTTATCATCACCAACTCTATCTTTGTTGAGTGGGTGAGGAGAAAGAGAGGATCACAAAACAATAGTCATGACTCATGAATATCATGAATAAAAGGCAACCATCTCACCAGGCACTTGAAATATTGAATTCTCATAATTTGCAGAAAATAGGAACCAATGCTAACTTATAAAAGCCAATAGTAACTCATAATTCAGGCCACTGAAACAAAATAACTAATACTAAGTCATAACGGTACCAAGAGGTGTCTATATATTATAAGCCTAGAAAGGCATAGTATCTCTCAAGGCTTGCCTGACATTCAATTTAAAATTAGGGAGTAAAAAGTAGAGGCATAAAATCCAAAAAAAAAAAAAGTCAAGAGGCAAAGTTTTGGGGAAATAAATCTCAGAAAAATTTTCCTTTTGCATAGGTTCAGCAATGAAATTGAACTAATCACCCAGTAATGAAATTGAACTAGTCACCCACTCACTAGTATACCTTTAAACTGTCATGTCACCCACTCTCCCCTCTCTCTTCACGTAGCATCATTTCCTAACTACAAAAATCATTTTTCCTGGTTTCGTTTCACATTTTCCCTCGTCCAAGCTTTATTAAGTTTCTTAAAGTATCGGCTCCCTCATCATAACCTTCCTTTTACTCTCAGTCCAGATTTCCAGGCAACCCCTTATTTATATTTAAGTTACTACTTGGTATAGTAATTTTGCAATAAGGCAGTCACTAAACAAACAAACGAAACTCAACACTAAGACTGGCATGCCCCACATTTTCCTATTCCTTAAGGGTTTCATCATTCATGGACATAGCATGTAGCATTAAGTCAAGATAAAGTCATTCAAACAGTTCATATGAGTCCTCAAAATTCTCCCCTCAACTAGGTCAAAAACTGTCCCCCAACTGCTCAAGGGTTTAATCTACCAGAATGCATGCTTCAGCAATGAACAGCAGTAGGCCTTTATCTATAAGGCTTTTGTTGTTTTAGGAATTCAGTAAAATCTTGTACCTTAGAAAAATGAAAGAGAAAGTGTTCAGGGTCACTTACTCACAAAGGAATGCATCAGCTTCATCAATGAACAGCAGTAGGCCTTTCTTCGAGTTTTTAGCCCAGTCAAAAATTTCGTGAATCTTGGTAACAGCTTGTGAACCTAAGGGTGCAACATCTCCTCCAGTCATCATGGCATAATCTAACCCCTGTTCAACAAGTCCATGTTACCATATCAGACAATTAAAAGATCAATAGCACATAAATGCAAAAGTAAACATCACAGAATAGAAGGTAACACTGTCAAACAAGACCCTCCTACTCACAGCAAAAGCTTGTGCAACCACTTGATTTTAGCTTCCCTCGGTGTGGAAAATACAAGCAATTAAACAAATAACACTAAACCTCAAACAAAACAAGGATCCTGGGTAGAAAAACTTTCACTAAAATCTAAATCACCCAATTAATCAACCAATATACTTCATCCACGTACAATCACACATACCCTTGAGCATGCACACCCTCGAGCAGAGGGGATGATACAACGTAAGACCTAAGATTGCACAAATTAATGACCATAAATTCAAACAGATATCCTGAATATCGGACAGCCAGCCACTATGAATAAACAAGCTTAAAAGAGATCCTTTAAGCAGCTGAACACCTCGGTTACCAAAAGTCAAGCTACTATCTCAAAGTAAAAAAAAAGTTGGAGACCCATCACATAACATATCCCCCAATGCCACTACAAGATGTCCCTCACATAAACATGGTTAAGAATGTCAAATGTATTGAACTTACCCTTGCAAATGTGATAACAAAGAAATTCTCTAAGAGTGAACCTTTATCGCAGACCCCATCAGAAGCTTTATATAAACAAGATCACATGATTCAATGAGTTACTTTACTCCAGTTTGTCATACCCCAAAACCAAAAAACTATTTTACTCCATCGGGAACTCACAATCATCAGAAACACAGCAAACTAGTGCCCCATAGCTCTAAATTACACAGGCAGCACAGCAGTGAAACTAAGATTATACCTATTACTAAAAAGGAAATGTGCACTTATGGGACAGAACTTACAGACTTTCGGGCTATTTCTCTGGCAACAAGAGTTTTACCCGTGCCTGGAGGCCCATAGAACAGCATGTTACGAAAAGGTGCTTCGTGAGCTTTGGTATTTGCTGTAGCTCGTGCAAGTTGCTCAATTCTCCGCTGTAACGATGGATGGAGAACTACATTATCAAATCCAGAACGAAGTGTTGATGCTTTGGCTGTTTTAGCTGCTAGAGCCTGACTAAACAAATTCTGCTTCCCTCGTGAAGCAAGTACTGACCAAGGAAACTTCGACATCGATGACTCTCGGATCAAGGATGGTTGACCTAGTATGCGATTAATGTAGCTCCAACCAACTTTAGCACCTTCTCTACAAAAGGAAAACAGATTAGACGGAAGCCGCAAGATACCTAATCAAGGATGCTCAATTCACTCAACTATAAAGTTGAAGATTTCTTTTGAGGGTTTACCCGACTAGCTGCTGACATTAATCCTGGGAGGTTGTTTTTGTTGTGACTATAACTACTGTAAATTTCTTTTTAAATAATTGCATAATACTGTTACTAATGTCCAACTCCACTGGCATTAAACATTATTAATCTTGAACAATCAAAAGACACTAAATTAATGAGATACGTTAGAAGATGTTTGAGATAACAATCTGTGACTTTATAGTAATCAATGATAGCAACATGAAGTCTCCTCTAGCAGACTAGAATTGTCAAAAATATTAGTCTTGAACGGTCAAAAGAGACCAAAATCAAAGAGAACGACTGAATACGATGTTTAAATATTTTTTAAAAATTATGAAGAAAAAACATAAATAATAATGAAAAGACTAATAGCACATAATATATATGCTAATGTAAGTATTTTAAATAAGTGTTCAAAAGTAAATGTCATTCAATTCTTCCTCCATATACTCCTATGTCCCCATCATAAAAGAAGAATAGTAAGGCTACTTATCAGAAGTAAATTCTCTATTAACCCTTTCAATCAAAGAAAAGGAGAAAAAAGAAAAGATTACAATTGGCTTCCTTTGTACACATTTCTTGTACCACTAATCCGCTTCTATCTCCTATTGCAACAACCTCCACTCTGAATCTATTTCCTCCATTATTCTTCATCTTTGCTCACCATTACTCTCTTTTACATCAACCTTCATGAGATATATGAACCACTAAACTAGAATGGTCTTGCTAGCGATTTGGGTCGTGTTTGACACGCGGAAGAGAACGAGCGATCTAGGTCATATAACACAGCTCCATTCCGTGATCCGGGTACCTATGACTTCATGAAACGAGCTCACAAACTTGAAAGCTTTAAGGGTGTTCGACAAATGCTAATAGTTGCTAGGTGATTGGAGTGACTTATTCGACTAGCTTATGTTCTTTAGGAGTGTTCAGCTAGCTGATGGTTGATTGAAGTGGACTTATTTGACTAGCTTATCCTATCAATGGGCTTGTTCAATTGTATCTTATTCATAACAAGAAGTTACTTAAACACTAGTATTAAAGAGTTTGACTACCCAATCATCTATTTGAGAGTTTGACTACCAAATAAATTATTTTACTAAATACCCCCTTAGTAATATTTCACAATTTAGCCTTATGATCTAAAAAAATATATTTTATTCCTTGACTGGTTGTTCTGCTTCAACCCAATAAAATACATTAAGTCATTTAATTATAGGTTCAAATCAATGTATCATTATATAACAGATCTAGATGAGAATTTGTTGCTCCCATTTGTCGATGGTGGATTCCTGTATCTAAACTCATTCATATTATTTATTCGATATGCAAATCCTTTATCCATTCCGTTGAATTTTCATCTAGTTATATTCAATTTTAATTATGATTATGCAATATGTATCACCTATCAACCCAAATTCGAAGTCCTCGGTTGATGTCCCATAATATCATCACATCTAAAATAAGCATTATTTACCTGTTTTGATTTTCAACGCCATGAATCAATCACTAAGTTACGCTCTTTCACCTCAACCACCAAACACCTTGACCTCTCTATTCCAACTTGATACATATTACTCTATCAATTATCTGAACATCTCAAGTCTCAACATTTCATCTCCATGCCAGTAACTAAGCATAGGGAGTTGCTTATTCGAGCCAAGACGCTCTCAAATTCAACAAGCATAAAGCCAAAGGTGATAAAGAGAAGTGTAATTATAATTCTTTTGTTTTCATCAGTACAAAAAGGAATCGTAAACATTAATGCTTCCGGTTTCACATCTAAAATAAGTTCTATAGCCAAGAAACTCTAAAACCCTAATCAACCATATGCAAAGTGCAAAAAGAAAATTGATAAATGTATACTATCATCATTTCAAGATTAACTTAGACAATTTGGTGACTCCATAAATCACTAAATGGCTAAGACTTTTTTAATAAATATTAAGCGTGAAAAGAAAAGAGCATTGGAAAAAAAAATAACTACAAATTTTTTGTATCAATGCATATTTTGGCAAGGGTGGGAGCATCTACCTAGTTGTATAGACTCCTGCAGCCAGAGCAGTGACACCACCAACAGTCATATATAACTTCCTTCTATCATTAAATAACTCCTTAACACCCCCTACAAAAGAAGTGAAATAATTTAATAGATAATAATAATTGTAAGTACAGAAATTATGATGAATGAATATAAGAATAATCCATTCTAGGAACGATCAAAAAGAGCGATGATCAGCGAGGCAGATTGAGACATGAGTGCATCATAATAGTAAATTGAAGCATGTTAACATCAAGAACAAGTAAAACAATAGTGGAACTCCTAGAGATGTTTTTCACTCTTTTTCTTTTTTCTCTTTCCTTTAAGTAAATATCAATATCAATTACAAGAAAAGGCCTAAAAGAACAATTTGGAATTATCCGAGTCTCAACTCTTGAGATACATGTATTTTCTGATTCAAGGAAAAAACTTGCAATCACAGGCCAATCGGACATAGCCTCTATGTTATTACGAGGGTAAGGTTGCATCGCTACGTACATCTGACCAGCCAACCCTTCCTTATATTGTTAGGGAGGGATGGTCAAAGGAGCCTATAACAGTGGAATATATTCCAGTTCCCAAAATTTTTCAATTCCAAGTGAGAATAAAAAAAAATGTTACAGCGTGCAAACATTTATGTACAATTAAGCTAAAGAGAGATCTAGACTTCTTAGGATGCTTAAGATCCGGCAACTCACACTTCAATAGCTGGCATTGAACAAATATGTTTCAGTCTTATCTCATCATTATAAAAACTAAAATAAACTTAATCCTAAGACATCGCCAATAAATCAAGCTCATAACTCATAAGCTCTTCCTCAACACATTAATTATCCATAAAGACATCTATCATGCTCCACCAGGTTTTCAACCAAACATGAAATGAAAAAGACCGACATACATTTCGGATGGTGAAAGCGAAAAGCCGAAAAATCATACCAACGAAGAAAATAGACTTGTCAAAGAACATACTCAGGAAGCTCGAATCAGTAACAATTAACAAAAAGTACATCATTTCCAACAGCCCTTTTCCACTTCACAAAAGGGAAATGAGACAAGAGATGCTTACCAACAAGGCAACTATTACTGTTTAAATTTTTATTTTTTTCATAATTCTATTGAAGTAAAGGATATTACCTTCAATATGACTAAATGTTGTATTGATTGCAGCAAGCCACTTCTCTTTTTCACCATTCAAAGTATCAATGAGCATTCTCTTATTCTGCTCCTCAGTCAATTTTGCTTCATGAGCACGAGCTTCAGCTTCCGCTATGGCCTGCACCCGTGCAGTCTCCTGCTCTAGTTTAGCTCTTTCTTTCTCAGTTAGACGCAATTGAGCCTGAATTTGCTCCTCGGTGGAGCGCTTCGCTTGTTCTTGACGCCAGGCAGATTGCTCTTGCATTTTAACCAGCTCAGCATTATTCCTCCTTTGATTTTCATGTTCGTGCTGCATGTGTTATTTATCTCTATCAAAATGAGATTCCAATATGATATGAAGTTTTTGGAATGCATACAATGCAAGAGTTAATACAATGAGAATGCGAGATATTTCTAAATTACCTATCATGTCACAATTTCCGTAAATAAATTATAAATTTCAATCCAAAAGAATGTTGAGCAAGAGAAAAAGAATACACTACACTATGCGTTCTATCCTAAATATTTCATGTTTATGTAAAAAAGATTATAGCTCAAACAACCTGCATTCTTTTTCTGGCCAACTCATCTTCTTGACGCAACATTTGCGCATTCACCTGGGACTGTTGTTGATACAATTCTCTCTGTTCTTCAGCCAATTTTAGTGTCCGATCCTGCCAAAAGAGGTTCCCTGGTTAAGCATCTTGAGACACAATACATTGGTCATGAAAGCAAGATCTTCTAATTTTACCTCTCAATGAAAATTATGAGATACAGGATGCAGTTAATTAACAATAATATTTACATAGAATGATGCAACAGTCAACAAATTGTAGAATGCAAAACTGGCCTTCACATGGAATTTGAAAGTTGGTGATTATAATTAGTTTTAAGCCATTGCAGCAGTTAATATAAATAACCTAGTATTAGATTTGAGTAGAGGAGCATAGACGAATCAAGAAACGTAGATGATTGAATCAACAAGGTTGTTGAAACATGTAGCAGCGAATGAGGCAATTTCATTTGTCTCAAACCAACTCTGAGATCTCCTACATACCCTTCTAAGAAGTTAACAGAGATTGAGAGAGGAAGCCGAGGCATAAAATTTAGATACACTAATACATGTGAAGAAAGAATGGCTTGGCATGATGAAAGAAAACAATGCCAAAATATGTACGAAGCCTTCAAGACTTCTTGAAAAAAGGCGAAAAAAGAGTACTTCCATGCTATGTTACTGTTGATCCTGACACCCCAACTCATCCCTAATGATTGTCAAATCATTGGACATGACACAACTTTGAGATACTCGAAAGTACTCCTTCCTTCCCCATGTGTTGTTGGTTACTCGTTCATATTAAACCTAATTTCTTTTCTGGAAGAAGCATACTATATAAGCCCTTCTTGTAATTAGGGTTAAGAGATATAGAAACACGAGAGAAAAAGGGAGCCACCAAGAGAGTTTTTTCTTTGATTTATCTTGTAGTCTTCCAGTTTAATAGTGAAACTGTGAAACTTAATTTGTCTGTGTCCGTAGACGTAGCTATCTTATTGATAGTGAACCACGTTAATTCTTGGTGTGTTTTCTTATTGTTTGTTGAATCTTTGTTTGTTTCTTTTATTATTTTGGGTGAATTGCTTTCGCTATCCACACAACATGCGTCAATCTCATAAAGTGAAAATTTCCTTTGGCTATATTATTGGGATTTCGTTGTATGTTATTGGGTGTCAAATCATAGGGCCTCTTGTCGGGCTATCCCACTATGTAAAAACACAACATATACGAATCTAACTAAAATGGTTCCATTGTGCCAAGCTTTCCCAAATAAATATCAAATACATACCAGTCTACAGTTGCATTCCTTGTTCTTAAAGGGTAGGGCAGCAAAAAAATTGTTTCAATAACACACATCTTTAGCTTTATATTCCTTAAAAATTTAAAATTACTCAGTACTCACCAATTTAGAAAGAACGAAGGACTAACTATATACTACACTCAAAATCTCCAAATCAGCAATGCTAAAATTAAGAAACTAAATGAAATTTCAATCCCTGAATGTTGACCATCAGCTGAAGACAGCCCATTTTGTGATAACATTGTTATCACAAAGACACAAAGTAAGACTCCCCTTCCACGCCAACGCTGGAGGGTAATATTGTCGTCAAGCAAAATATTCAATTAAATACAACGGAAAAAAAGATGCTCAAAATGAGAAGTTAAAAGAGCTCACAATATCAAGTTTAACTTGATGTGCCTTCATCATAGCCTTCTCAGATTCCACTTCAACCAATCTCGTTTTCTCTTGCAGCCTCATAAGCTCATGTAACTGATAAAAAATACAATCTAATCAAAATCAAAACAAATATCTCAGAAAAAAAAAAATTCTGAGTAATTAAACAAAAAAATAACCTCATTCTTTAACTTAGAATTGTTCATTTTCTTAATTGCTTCAGCGGCTTGAACCAACTTATCATGGTCAAATCCCGAAGAACTGACAACAGGTTCTTCGTCGGCAGTATCATTCGCCGGCGCCGGAGAAGCTTGTTTATCAGATTTGACGTCATTTTCCGGCTGAGAAGGACGAGATGTGGAGAAAGGATTGAACCAAGATGTCATTGTTAGAGGATAGAGAAAGAGAGGAAGACTCTGGTTAGGGTTTTATTTAGAAAATGGATGAATTGAGGGTTTAGGGTTTTAAGCTAAGAAATGTTGAGAATCGAAGAATAATTAGAACGTAAACTGTTAAAGCTAGCAACTTGGAGAAAAAGAAAATTAGGTGCCCGTTTTGTGGGGGTGATGCTAAGCTAAAACATACCTAAAAATTCATAATACTCACCCCTATTCACCTTAGAAGTCTCATTTGACTTTTTGCGGATTTTAAAGAGAGTCAGTGGAATCCTAAGGGTTAAAAAGGGAGTGATATTATGGGTTTTTAATGTAAGGAAGGAAAGTTAGTATGGGTAATGGTGGGTTAATTGAAAATAGAATAAAGTTACTAAGGGCATAAAAGTCAAAAATCCATACCAAAAATAAAAATGTGACAATTAAGATGACTTAACCATAAAAAGAAATGGGACACATAAGTTGAATAGAAAGAAGTATTAATTTAACATCATAAATATCTATGACTACTAGAATTTATTTTTAGAAGTTAAAAATGTTATATCTATTTGAAAATAATTGCTAAAAATATATTTATGTGGGATTTTATTTAATTCATTTTGATGCGAGGATAATTTTATAGTATAATTTTTTATAATTTTTATTTATGTGCAATTAAAATATTAAAAAACAAAACAATGCATTAGTTACCATGAAAATAAGTATTATAGCAATTAATTTAAACCAAATATGAAAATAATTAGTGTAGCAGTTAATTTGAATTAAAAAAGGATTTTAATATTAAAATCCAAAACAAGTAAAGTAAAAGGCAAAAGCTACACAAAGAAGATCCAAAACCAAAAAGTCCCACCAAAACGAAAACCATATATAAGCATTACGAGAATTGACCATATTGTTTATGGCAGGCCAACTTATTTGAGGATTTTTGGTATTTATTGAGATGTTGAGTTGACCACATTTTTTGTTGATGATTGAGAGATATTCTTATGTATTTTCTATTTGTGCATGCCTAATGGCCTAATGGTGGAGGAACTCATTTAAATGATATCAATCTTTACAAAACATACACTTTACTAATTTTTTTAATTAATCTCATTATGCCACTATAAGGTTATACTTTGAATTCCACATTGAAAGATTGATATTTTTCCATTATCCCACATCAAAAAAATAACAAAGGCTTATTATTCTTCTCCTTATAAAAGGAGTCTTGGGCATTAGTTTTGCATCATCCAAAAAAATCTGTTTGTCTAAGGTTTTCTGTTTTGGAGTAATTTATAAACTCCTATTTTCTATTCTAGCCAATATTTATATTTTGGGTTTCCTCTAGTAATAAATTTTTTCTCTCCCCTGCCTGTGGACGTAGTTGACATATTTTCGGTGAACCACATAAATTCTATGTGTTTTGATTTTGTCAATCTTTATGCTTTCTTTCTTGCATCAGTTATAACAGCCACTAATTCAACAAGATATAGTTATAATTGTTTGCAGACTTATAATGTGAATAAACATATCGTTGAGGAAAATCATTTTATGGTCATAAAAAGCAGCACGGATTGACAATTTATGAAATAATTTTGATGATGAAACGAACAAGTGCAAGAGACACTTGAAATACCCGAAGTGAAAGTGTTATCCAAGTCAACGGTCAACGAATTGGAAGTGAGATATAACCCTTCCGCGGAAGTAACCTCCCGGAAAATCCCTCCGACACTCAAGTCAGATTGGAAATAAGAGATCAATGAATGAATGATAATAAATTGAACGCAAGAATGTAGATATCAGGATATTGATTGTTTATATTTTGGTGTGTTGATGAACAAGATGATGAGTAGAGATTTTGGCAGAGTTTCGGTATGGTATTTTTCTTAGGGGGGTAAATGCAGTTGATTGTCTCTATTTATAGTGGTAGAGAGGAAGTTATTTCAGCAGAGAGAGTAGGTCATCATGGGTGTGATGGATAGTATTGGTAGAGAGGTCAGTAGTGGGTAGTTATATTAGGGTTTAAAGAGGTTATTTACTTGTCGGTTAAGCAAACTGAACGGGATTTCAAAAAAACCCTTTTGACTAAGAGTTAAGGTCAACGGTAAGTCAAAGGGTAGTTAGGTAGTTTCACAACGATAATTATTAAATAATTAAACAATTAAATAGAAGTATGGTCATCGATCAACTCATCACATTGTCTATCTTCTTTATGTTAATGACATTATATTACAACTTTCTGACTTTTTTTCGTCAACATATCATGACTAAACTACTTTTTGGGTTTGCCATGAAAGATTTAAGACCATATAGGGTGATCAAAGTCGAATATCTGATCCAAAACAAGTAATCGAATTGTAGAATTATTTGTGAATAGCTTGATTATGCATCTTAGACCAAATGAATATTTGAAGTTGTGATTAAAAAGAAGCAAAGAGGAAGAAACCTACACTTCTTTCTAACCCACCAAATGTATACCTCCCAATCCTATAAGCGGTGGAGTCACATTAGAATTGTGTTTCACCAATTAGTCAACCTTGTTTTGACCCTTTGCATGCATCTTACTCTATCCATTCCCCTTTCTAATCAAATTAAACTTTTGTTTTATGCAATCATCATTTTAAAACCAAAAATTGTTACCTTCAAGACTTACAAAATTCGTTCACAAAACATTTCTTCCTTGTGGATATGATCCCCTTCTTCCATCATACTATGTGTAATTTTGAGGTTATTTGTTGAGTTATAAATTGTAAAGGTTTTACTAATACACTTGTTATAGTGGCACCTCGAGGCGAGCTATGTATTTCGTGGGTAGAAATCCCAACGAACTATTCATCTATCCCATTAAAATTGCAATATTACATAAATCTATATAAAAACTTTTAAGAGTAAATTTTGCAATTATAGTGAGACAGGGGATATGCTTCTTTTGAATCATGTTATGTATATGAATTTGGTTCTTTAAGAGTATAAAGAATGGAAATAATTCAAATTATTGTTCTACTTGCATGACAATTGGTAAGGTTTGATTGAGTATGAGTTTGCCACGTAGTTTATAGATGTGGGTTGAAAAGTCTCACATGTGATGTGCATCGGGTAGATAGTGGGTATGAGTTTTTAGGTGCGTCATATTCACCTTTGTCGTCTTCATATCCACACACACCTTATATTTGCTCGCTCATTATTAGTCTCCTATTAAATTCGAAGCTGATTGTCTTCCTCCATCTATCATTGTTGATCTCAATGGCGAAGACAATACTGAGATATTCTCGGCGATTTTTGATGCTAAAATTTAGGCGAGGGGAAGGGATAGGGGAAAGTGGATGATGTTTTTTGTGACGGTGTACATATTTAGTAATTTTTTATTTGTTTTTGAAGTAAAAAAATGATTAACTAAAACTAATAAGAAATAAAATAAAACTAATGTAAAAAATTAATTTTAAAAATTCTATATAATATGATATAAAAATATAAATAAATAAATTACTAATTAAAAATCATACATTCAAATAAAAAAAATTGAGTATAAAATTAATACTAAAACAAAAATATAATAAAGTAAATGTACTAATAATCAATTTATTTGTTTTCATAAATGAATTAAATAAATAAAATAATTTGAATAAATAAATGAAAAATAAAATAATTAAATAAATCAAATTAAAAATTCAATTGTTTGGTTTTTATTTGATGATAATGAACTAATCAAAATTTACAGTTTTTAACTTTGTAATTTGATTTATACTGAGCAAATTTGAAGTTTTCTGAGTTGATAAAACGATGGATGAGGAATGAGGATGAAAGACAAAGAAAAAAGAAATTAGAGGAGAGAGGAGAGTTATTCGGGTTAAAAGAGTGAAGATAAAATGTGACTAACAAAAATCAAATGTGATCGGAATTCGGTGAGGTTGCTAAGTCTATTCCCATTATATTGCTCAAAAAAAAAATAATTCCCACTTTACATTATGTGGGAAACTATTTCCCACATTACCGTCCACGTCAGATTTTTTTTTTTTTTTTTTTAATAAAACCGCTACCTGAAATGGCGGTTTTGTTAAGAGATCTGAACTAAACCGCTACTTGAAATGGCGTTTTGTGGATTTTAATTTTTTTTTTTAAAAAAAAAAATAGTAAACCGCCACTTGAAGTGGCGGTTTTATAGTAGTACAAAACAATATTTTTTTTTTTTAAATAAAAAGTAAGATAACCGCCACTTCAAGTGGCGGTTTTGTAGTAGTACAAAACATTATTAAATTTTTTTTTTTTTAAAAAAAAGTAAGCAAACCGCCACTTCAAGTGGCGGTTTTATAGCAGTACAAAACAACATGTCATTTTAATTTTTTTTTAAAAAAAAAAAATTAATAAGCAAATCGCTACTTCATGTGGCGGTTTAGTGCTTAAGGCAAACCGCCATCTCAAGTGGCGGTTTTGTCTGGAAAAAAAAAAAAAAAATTTCTGACGTGGACGGTAATGTGGGAAATAGTTTCCCACATAATGCAAAGTGGAAATTATTTTTTTTTTGAGCAATATAATGGGAATAGACTCTATTTTTTGACTTAATTCTTTATTTATTTTTTTAAATACTATATAAAAATAATACTAAAGAAGTATTCATAGATTAGAAATCGTTGTGTAACATGGTTTGATCACAAAAAGTTTTCTTTATTTATGATGAATAGTCCAATTAATATAACTATTAGCATTTAAATTCTTTGTTTTAAGGTCGTCTTACCGACAGACGATCTTTCACAAGAACGGCTAGCTATTTATAGATTAGTGACCTTTAGTGGCAGATTCAGAGTTCGGAGTCCTAGGGGCACCAACTAATAAACGAAGTTTCGACACAATTTTATTTGTAAAATTAACAACTATTTTACCTTTACTTGCTAAAATTTTAAATACGAGTATACCACATACCATAAAAGGAATTGAACAAAATAAATCAACTAACCTAATTAAAAAAATAAGATAAATTAAATAAACAAGATAAAATTACTTAAATGAGAGAGTATTTATCATCAAAAGACTTTAGTATTAATTTTACACTTTTACTCTTACCAATAGAAAACTCTACTTTGAATTTTTTTAAAAAAAAAAAAACGCCTAGGGGCACATAACTCCGTGAGCTCTAAGGTAGCTCCGCCACTAGTGTCCTTATCAATTTGAGTTTGTACATATGACTCAAAAATTTATTAGATGCTCCTCTGTCTCTCTTATTTTGTATAATGAAAATAGAAATTAGGTTGGATGAAATTTATCGTTAACGCGAGGAGACCGCATAAGGTTATGGATGAAATTAAAAAAATAATATACAAATTAAAGTAATAAGTGACTTAAAATAAGGACTAAAATTCAAAAGGGTCCTGATTGTTACATGGCTTTTCACCTCAAGGTCCTCAACGCCCGGATGAAATTGCACATTGTTGCTCCATCTAAAAGTGGATATTCTGATTCTAATTCTTCTGAATTCTGATCTCTCCACCAAAAAGCTGTTTTCTCAGTTAATCATGAATCATAAAGGTGAACAATCTTTACTCCTTTCCTTAGGTTTAATTCTCTCGTCAATGGTAATTTTTTGTTTTTTCTTCTTTGATTTGTTCGTTTATGTGAAAATGTCGATAAATAACAACTTCATACTGTTCATTAATGCTTAATGACAACATTACATAGACTCCGACAATCTCAATCGAACAAAAAACAAACAAAAATCACACAATTACATAGCTCATAGCATTAAAGATTACATGATTGATAGCTAAATTCATTTGAAATGTACTTAAATCGACTGTAAAATGCCCAAGATAACGTCCTTGGAGTGAATAAAATGGATGTAGTTCTGCCTTCATCTTTTATACAGACATGGTAGGATAGCCTGGAAAGCCATAAACAAATAATCGAAGTTATAAGATTTTTTCATCGGCAAATAAGATTAAATGTTATTTTGATTTGTGGGTAGGTTGGAGAGAACTAATTTATCATGTATGCAGTGACCCTCAACCACTAGCCTAACCTAAGATTCTGATAAACAAATTGAATGTCAAAACGAGTATCACATGATTCACCAATCTCCTTGCAATTGCGAACCGAAAAAACTAACTCTGGTGGATTTTGGGTTATTTTGACTATTTATAGCGAATTGTGAATTCAATAAAATGAAGTTTCTAGCGAATTATTTTATAGTGATTAAAATCCAAATTTCATGTTGTATGTAAATTTAGTTGAGGAAAAAAAGAGTGGTGATTGGTAAAGATATTTATTAAACTATGAATGATTCTTAACTTTAACTGGTGGCATTTGAAAGGTCAAGTTAAGTGATGAGTTATGTTTGTTGAGTTTTAAATGCAACAAACTTGAGTTTCAGAACTGATGATTTCCAAATAGTTTGATATGTTGAGTTATTAAAACTGTGCCTCCAAATGAGGACAAAAGGTTAACTAGATAAATAAAAGAAGAAAAAGTGCTGGATATGGGCTATTGGAGTATCATCATGCAATCTAGTAGTTGGAATCTTATAAAGATAAGCTGGCTGGACTTGCTAACATTAGAGACACAGGATATATTATCCAAAATCTCAATGAATGTCAAATGGGGTTCCTTTTCTTTCTTCTTTTTAATTCCCACTTGTTTCATTAGGTGGTGCGTGAAAGGGTCTGTGGGGAGGGATTGAGCACTAGATAAGGAGTTGGATGTGCTGTGGTCAGGAAGTTTTACATGTATGTTTCCTGCTAAGAAAATAGAGTTTCAAGTGTTTATGGTAAAAAAAGCTATTTATTGAACATGAGTGTACGTCAACCAGGTTTTTAACTTCCGTTTTTATAGTCTCTCCGATCTATTGAAATGAATGCTTAGGTTGCATGTCGTCTTCATGCCACACAATATTATTTACTTTTTATGTGTGAAGTTAACTGTGAGAGTGTGAAGAATGATGCATGTATTGAAAGGTAGTTGATGACGGTCTTCTTTTTAATTGGTGGAGATTGGAGAACGAGCTAATCGAGTGATAGTACTTCGTAAACTTACTCTAGAAGTTATTTAAAGTCCTATGAATTATGTTTTAAATAGAAACTACTGAACCGCCATATATTAGTCCTACCATGGAACGGATTCGGCACATAAAGTTCTATCTAGTAACACAATAATGGTTGCATGGACAATGATGTATGCAATGTATGATAGGAAGTAATTGCTATGCATGTTGATCATCAAGATCAAGATTAGATTACCCTCACTTGTTTGGTCGTTTAGACATTGCGGCCAGATGACTTGTAGGGGAATGGAACTTGACCATTCTCAATACTTTTAATGTCTCTAACAAGGATGTCATAGTGCCTCTTTACTTCTTCTGGAGATTTCCCCACATCCTTGGCAACCATTTGCCAACGGTCTTGGGTTTCACTATCATATTTAGCTAAGGCCTTTTCAAACAGTTTGTTTTGCTTGGATGTCCATGAGGAGTTTGAGCTGCATGAGGAAGATGCCATTTGTAACAGTTTAATGCCTACTTTTTACTTAAGGGATCAAGTTGTAGATTAAAAAGCGTGTAGGATGAAAGAAGTGAAGGAGCAACGGTGTTTTCCTAGCGGCAATCAAAATGGTCAGTGAAGAAGTGTGACCAGAAGAAGGACTGGTCACCCAAGTTAGAGAAGACTCCTAGGAATTGAAAGTTGGGATGGTTTGAGATGAACAGAGTTACCTCCTTATAAACCGGAGAAAAAGTTGCTTGTGGGGTTAGTTCCAGCTGGGAGAATCTGAGAAAAGTATTCTAAGCAGTGATCCCTTCACACTTTTGAAACCACAAATTGATTAGGCAAAGGAAGAGAATCAGTATTGAAGGGACTTACAGTTCCATCAGCTTGATTTTTCTTGTTTATCATATTGTTGCAGACTAATTCCCTTCAACTTATATTCATTAGTTACTAAGATTCTTATTTGATTTTGTTTTATGAGAATTAATTAATACCCACTAATGTATGTTTCATTAGTCTGCGTCATATTATTCCCTGTTGTTCCTTTTTTGTTATGTTCCCCTGAGTGATACCCAACTTAAGTGTGCTTAAGCTTTAGTTTATTTTCTTGTAGAAACACCAAACAGTCCAAACCTTTATCTCAACCACAGTGGCTAGTTTTAATGTTCTTGGTGTGCCTAGACTTAAATTTGGCCGTTCACCATGGGCACAATCATAGTGCAGTCTAATATAGAATGTCCAACTAAATTACAAATTTCTTGATGATAAAGCTGCTTTGTGAAGGACCGAATTTCCCAATGTGTATGTGAGTTGGCCATTTTCTAATTCTCCTTGGTGAAGCAGGGTGATAATATCTGGAAAAGGAGTCTTAATAGAAATCTGGTTCGTCTAATATTTATTTATGCTGTAATGAAGTAAAGTAAATCTGAGCTAACACTTCTATTACCTATTTCATGGTGCTCTTCCAGTATTTAGAGCGTGTTAAGAAATGATCTTCACAGCTTAGTTTGGTTACACTATCCAATAGTGTCAATTGTACAACCCACAAGTTCAAAATTGTAGTTTGGAAAGGAGGTATGACCCACTCTTGGACCTCGTTTATGTTAGCTATTATTAACTTATTATTTCCACTTTGCAAAATAATCAATAAATGCGAAACATGCGCTTCTGTTAGTTTCAGTTTATTAAGTTTGGTTCTTGTTATTTTTGATAAGTTAGATTAGATGTCATTTTACTAGGGCTAATTAGGGCCTTAATAAAAGGCTATTTGTTTTTGGCTGGCCTAAGGTTTTATGTCATGATTGATGTAGCTAGTATGATTTTGGCCTCCTATGCTTGAGCAAAACGTTGAATGATGACCAATTACAATGGGTTTTCGATTGTTTTTGTCAAAAACAACCAATCTGTTTTTATCCATTCATGTTAGAGAAGCAAGAGAAGGTAAAATCCGCAAGTTGTTTGTCAGTGAAGCAAAGCAAAATTCCACTGACTGAGATGCGTCCAAAGAGCCCTTCGAATTACAATTACAGGAGCACTCAATTCGTCTTGTAAATAACCAGTTTTTCAGCCTGCACACCCTGCCTGAATACAGTGCAGTCGGTGGGCTAACAAATTGGAGTATAACAGTGGGCTAATTCAGAAATCAATATCACGGTAATTACTGTTCCGATGATTTACTTGATCGACGAACATTATCTTTTTGAGAACGGAGCATCAATTTCTGACTCAAGCTGACATAATCATGTGTAATGACTTATATTCTGAACTAACTGGAGAATCACAACACTTTTTTTACACAATTACACTTTAGTGGTTTTAGTGGATGTAAAGAAAGCTTCAAAAAGGTTTGCTCACCACTTTGTACGGATCAAATAACCTTTTATACCTAGCTACATGATGCCTTTTAGGCAATAATATATACAGATACCATTTATAGGAACTAATACACTTCCAATGGACTCCCATCACATCTTTGAAGATCTTCTGGCTAATGATTCTTATATTTGCTTGGATTTTGATTCTTCCACTTGCTTTTATTCAATCAAGATATGGACTACATTTTATTCAGTGAGTGTGGAGTATTTCTACTTAGGCATATACTTTTAAACATATTGGAATTATCTTTTGCAATTTATTTGCTACTGATCAAGTTGCTTGTAGCATCTAACCCTTTTAGTAAGTGGCATGACTACTGTCCATTCATTTTGATTATATTCAGGTACATTTAACTCGAAATTATCGTTTCTAATGCTCAGATATTTAAGTTTTGTGCAGTTTTAGTATTTTGATATGGAATAAAGATAGTTTATGCATATGGTTTTGACATTGTAGTGGTCCTTGCTGTTTGTAAAATACGTCCCAGTGGATTCCTGGAATGCCTTTGGAGTAATATGCAAATCGTATGTGAATACCATATATGTGTGTGTACTATGTAGTATGTACTTGTACAAATTTCAAATATGGACATAAATGAGTAGACTTTCTTATCGATGAATTGATAAAGTTGGCCGTGAGATGGACATAACTGAGATAATCATATTTTTTGTTGAAAACTAGATCACCTTTTCTTTACACAAATTCTAGCTAGGGACGATCTCACAAGAGATGGAGGAGGTCTCAAGTTGATCATAAAAGTTGCCCTTAAAAATCATTCTTCTTTACCAAACTCGTTTTAGACGAGAAAATAGTCATTTTATGAGTCATTAACTAAATGTTTGTCAATGTTTTAGCCCTTATGTGTTGAAAATTGATTTTTGGTTGTTAATTTTATAGAAATAAGACATTTGTAATAGAAAACCTCTTGATTATTTGACTTTCATTTTCCAGGAAGGAAAAAGATTGAGGTTGGTGGAACTTGTTCTAGTGTAGCATTGGAGGAAAGGGGATCCAGAAATGTGATAGAGATGTCCACCCACAATGGTCCTTAAGGTAAATCATGATCATGATTCTAAAATCTCGAATCTCTTATCTTCTCCTCCTCCTCTTACTCGTACACATTTTACTATCAATTATTTTTTTCCCCGAGACTTGTTTCTATTATATCACTGAATGTCTGATGGATGTGCTGATGGCATGAAAAGTGATGGTTGCTGGGTAAAGAGAAGAAATGCATGGAATATAAGGCTTAACTTCTAGAGTTTTCCACCTCTAAGTGATGGTTAAGATGGCCTAAAAATTAATTTGCTTCGAATCAAAATATGTCTCCATCTTAAATCACGTAGATGAGAATTGTGCCCAAACACTTTATGTAAGATTTTTATTATATTCTTCCTACCTTGAGGCCAATGATGAAAAACTTGAATCGATCTCAGTGAATTTCCTTTGTCCCTAGTGAATACAAAGACACGAGATTTATGAACGAATCTTATCTGAGCATATTTTGCTAGCTTCTTTTGATCATGATAAGACTTGGGCCTATGAAATGGGTGCCTTTTGCAAGCCTAAGCTCATAGGCACTAGCGCACCTAAATTCAGTTCTCTTTATGACATCTCCTTTGTATGAATGTATGAGGGCTTAAACTTGTGACCTTGAAATGATGGATGTGTGCCTAATTGCTTGGCTATGCCCTTAAGCTCCATAGTTTACTTTCATTCATCTATTTGATTTGTATCCTCTGTATGTTGTGCACCACAGTTAAGAAAGAACGACTGCTCTTCATTCAATCACAGAAGAAATCACCTTATGATATTACGAGTACACACAAATTTTAAATGTAATTGTGCAAGTCCTATAATCCTATCCCCAGAATTCTAATTATAATGGAAACACAGAATTTTTGCTAGAATTCTTTACAATAAGTGTTTCCTTGTTTCGTTTTAGATGAGGTGCAGAGTTTGATAAACATAAAGCAAGGAGAGGCATGAAAAATGTTGGTTGAGCAATAATAGTACAAAGTGTACGGACAATACTCTCCATAATATCGTTCAAGATTCGAACATCTGGTATAGGTTTCTTCCCCTCTCCGCTTTCCGTTGTTTTACAGTTGTGTACGGGACACTAGTTGCTAAACACCAACACTGCATTTACTGTGTTTCTCATAAAAAATTTCATACTTAAATATTTTGAAGGGTGGGGTTATACCCTCAAGCATTATTTGTGGTTTCTTAATAAGTTGCGATGAAAGTGATGGTAATAGGCTATCCGCTATTCGCTATTTTGGAATCAGGGTTCTTGTGTTTACTATTATGGCATAAGAAAGCATTTTCCCTTTAACGAATGCATAGTTTAAATCATTGATTTTCCATAGGAGTGTCAAGTTCATGGACCCCAAACTACTGCAGTAGTAGCACTTATTTTAGTCAGTTATGAAATAACATTTAACATTCTGTTCTTGCTATGGTTTGGTATGGTTAATTGACCGCATTCCTCCTACCCTCTCTTAGGAGGGGGTACGGGCATGATTTGTATGTCATCTACCCCCAGACCCTAACTGTATAAGCGGGATTTACTGAGTATGATGATATGATATGGTATAGTGTTCTGTTCTTCTTATGTTTTCTTTTAAATGTAATAATAGTCGAGTTCTGACTTGGTGATGACCTCTTTCGCAGATAGATATTGAGATATCAGACTTCAGTAAAGTTGTAACACTCCAGAATTTCCGACCCCTTAACGAAACCAAAACCGTAAAGGACGGGAGGAAATTCGGGTGTTACATAAAAGAAAAGAAAAGAATTTGGATAAACGTTAAATATTAACATTAAAAAGGTGAGTGGAAATTTCGGCAACATCTCTTCTAAAAATCGAACATGTGGTAGAACAATTAGCACAATAAAACATTAAACTAATCTAAGACATCATTGCCTTTAAAATCTCACACCACTCCGGGATGATTCATCGCCGGCTTCTTAAATCAACATGTCAAGTATGGATCGTGGTTCCAGTGTCGACGTTTGCGTTTTAAAAAGACTTAATTCCTTAAAACCATACAGAGTTATTAACTACGCAGCGGAAATACAATATACGAGGAAGGACACAAGGCCTCATAACAAAACATATACAACCAAAGTTTACAAAAGATAACCAGAGCTACAAAATCGAAAGATAGCAGTATGACACGGGTTATGCTTCGCCCTTATCACTCTCTCCCAATGCAATGCAATGCAATTGAAGCTCCAGTACCTGGTACGCCTGTTCTATGATCCTCCTGCTGCTCGACATTAGACCAAAGGCCAATGTGTCATAGCAGGATAATCATAGAAAGTCATCAACAATCAATAATAAACACAACACGTACACGTCAATAACTAGCATCAAATATAATAAGGCCAAATACTAGATAGCATTATATCATAAAACAACATAAGATGATTTCATAAAACGCAAGCACAGATAGTAACCGTTTATCGGTCACTTATACTTCTTAATTTCATTACGTGCTTTCCAACCCGAACCACGTGTTCTTGGGTAGAATGCAGGTCTTCACGCTCATCTTTTCAAACATAAACTCTTGCAAAACACGTATAGTATCAACTCGACCAAGGCATTAACAAAATACCTAACACATGACCTTATAGAGCTTGCTATCTTAAGGTAAGTGTGATCATAGTCTGTAATACCCTCGAGGTAACTTAACTTAGCACACTTCTCACTAGCATAAACTATTCTATCAATGAGTAAACGTTCTATCAATGTGTAAGCTTTCTATCAAAGAATGAACCTTCTATCATTAAATAACTTTCGATCAATGAATAAACTTTCTATCACTGAATAGTTTTCTATCAGTGGATCTTTTCTCTACTTCCTGGCATAGTGACACGGCCAAGGGCGTTATCGGCCACCCGGCGCCCATGGCAAAGTATAAGCTCATGCCCCCTTCAGCTGACCCTCTCGAGTCCTACCTTCGCGAAAAACTAACACACTAGGGTACTAAACCAGTGAAGAGGCCACCATATTGGGGTTTGCAAGGCCCGCATGGTAACACCTCGGTCAAGGGGCAGTATCTGCCCCTCGGCGCCCAATGACTCAAGCATGCTCATACCCCCCTTACAGTGGTCCCGTCGAACCTCACCTAGGGGACTACTAAATCAACCGGACATAATCCAGTTGAGTCATGCCAGCTAATCATAATCTAATACTTTATCAGGTGGGAATAACTTCCACTTTCGACTATTAATGAGCGCCCTGGGATAGCAGCGCGCCAAAACCCACTGAGCCACTCAATAGAATATGAAGTTCACCTATAAAGGAGTCATTCTAACTTCAATTAAGGCATAATCTAATTCTTAAATAAATAAGGGGGTGGTCCCCGCCTCCTACTAACAATTTCATTCTCTATAACTATTCTAAGCGCAAGGATTTCATAGTCGACAACTTTTCGTATAAGGCGTACTCACTAGTATCTCATTGTTTTGATGCAATGCATATTATTACAATGAACAATAATGTCTTAAATAAAATTGCATATAAGGGTTCGTTACTGCGTGTACGTACCTGTAAGCGTCACTGCACGATCAAAAGTCACAAAATCATCCAACTAAGGCTCTACTTTCCTCTTACGAAATGGGCACCTATATAAGTTATGAGTAGAACTAATAAGTTCCCTTAACTACTTTGCCATACCAAACTAAATACCAAAGTTACCGCTATCACCCATTCAACATGAGTTTTCGATTACTCTAGCACGCACACAACTCATTCAATACAAGTCAAAATCATTAACTCAACACAACATAAGTCTTTCCATCAATTTAAAGTAGAAGTATGTGTGAATCGTTTCTTTACATTAACTAATTTTGAGCATATCGGCTCGCGTTACCCTAAAATAATTAATCACAACTAAATCTTACAATTTTAATATAACATTAATATAACGATAAGGCAAATCTTAGAGTTATCGTATCGAGATATCATTTGTTACATTCTCCAAAGCTATTAAGAACTATAGTCAAAACAACACGACAAATAACTTTAGCAACCATCGACGATAAGTTGACATTATGCTCTTGGCTTACTAATATCATGTATCTATAATTTCAATAACAACCTAATAAGGGTATTTGTAATTCACAACAATCAAACCACAACAATTAGTAACTATTATTCTCAATTTAATCAATCAAAATCACTTTCATAGTCAACTAACATCATCACCATTACTAATTATTCACAATAATAACCAATCGACCAAATCTTAAAACAACTTTAAAGTTATTTAATCAATCATCACCAAAATATAGTATAAAACACACATCATTAGTAATTTCATCTCTAAATCCAAGTCCTAATCGTTTCGTGTTCAAAGATAACATATTTAATTACTATCCATACTAAGATTCGAAGAAACTAATACAAAATCAACACACAACCCATAATTTCAAATCACACTTCAAACCCTAAGTCATAAACATGTTTAATTCATCAATCAAATTCTTAGCCACAAAAGATTCAATGAAATTAACACAAAACCAACATCAAACTCAATACACTTAATAAAACTCCAATTAAAACTAAAAAATTAATTAGAAAATAAAAAAGTTGGCTTACAATGGAGGAACTAGAAAAGGGTAAGATTTTAGGTGGTTGTTGTGGTGGTGGAGGACCAAGGTGGGGAGTTGGTGGCACTAGGGGCCGCCAGCTGCTGTGAGAGCAACACGCAGCTCTGCTCGCAGCTGGGAACAGGCGACACAACCACCTGCTGCTCATGATTGTTCGTGGGGAGGAAGAGGGTCTACCTTGCTTGGTGGCTGCTCACGGTGGAGGGAAAAAGGCAGGCGGCCTGATGGTGGTGAACTGAGGCTGGTCGTGAGCAGCTGATAGAGAGCCAGCTATTGGCGGCACAACAAGGGGAAAGGGAGAAGAGAAAGAGAGAAGAGAAGAGAGGGGGAGTGACGGCGTGTGAATTGAGTGTGGGAGGGAGTAATACCCCTTAAAACTCTAACTCATCCTATTTATTTAATATATACACTTATTTATTTATTTATCTAGATTTATTTTCTTGCGAGACCCAACTAAGAGACTCACTTTCGTGTGCTCACTCATTTTAATAAAATAATTATTTTGATTCGAACGTCTTTATTTAGAAATTATAATTGTATTTTTAATATAAATATATGTTAATATTTGAATTCGTATATGAAAAGAGTTTATTAAAACTACTTCTAAATTAATTTAACATAATTATAAAATCCCCAAAAGTTATTAAAATACTAATTAATGACATCAGAAAATCTCGGGGTGTTACAGAAGTACAAACCTACTCGGTTTTTAATAAAGGCTAAAGATTAAAAGTAGTTCAAACTGCATATTAGTCGATCTCTTATGCTGTTATGCACTCTTACGGCAGGGCCAAGCATGATACTGTTGGACTCTTAGCTAGCTCCCCTGAAGTAATTCTTCATTTGCAACAGACCTTGGACTCATTGTTACGATCTTTGTTCTTAAGAATAAGATTGCTGCTTCAAAGCATACTAATTAATTCATCGATAATTAATTTTCTTGGCAGGGATGAAGCTCTGTTAGGAGTTTGGACCTGCAAACCCAGATAGCTCATATTGCAATACCTTGTAGAAGTTGTGATTTTTGTCATTGTAACTTGTAAGACTATGTACCATTATTATCGTTCTAATAGTCATTTGTATAGCCTTTTTTGGTACTAGTTTTGGGCGTGCTACTCATATGATCTGGTAGGTAATTCAATCAACAGACTGTCTGGTTGAAGATATATGCTGTCTGTTCAGTTTATCCAATAAGCTCTCAATTGTGTTTTTAATTAGTAAAAAAGTCAAACTTAGTACATAAATAGTGTTAAAGTCAGTCAAACAATCAAAAATAAATCTAATGGGTGTTTGGCATAAAGAAATGGGATTTGTGAGACTTTAAGATGAGACTTTTAAGTTGAGATATTAAAGATATAAAAGTCTCATTCCTTATTTGGCATGTTAGGGACTTACAAGAAATAAATGAAAATGAAAGTATCACCAATTACTATCCTTACCCCAAGACTTAATTCTTAGGGATTTTCTCCATTTTTATACCCATTTCCTATTCCCATTCCCTTTAAACAAACAAAGATTTAGATTTTTTTTTTGGAACAAAGTCTCATTCCCTTCCCCAAATCCCATGTGCCAAACAACCAAAGTATTTTTCTAAATGTAGTTTTTTTGTGCCTTAAAATAAGAAAGAACAAGGCACCAAGCCCACAATAGTGTCTCAAAACTCAATGAAAATTAAAACAAATAAGCAAAAATATATTAAAAAATTATATTATAGCCAACTTTTGAAACTATTTCTCAAGATAAGCAATTTTTTCTTAAACCTGAGGTTTGGTAGTGTTCGCTGTTAGTAACAGCGAACGATGACTTAAGATCAATAAAAGTTAAAGTGTTTGTTCGCTGTTACTAACAGCGAACAAGGAGTTTGACCATTTTTTACCTTCAGTCATTGTTCGCTGTTATTAATAACGACTCATGCGTGGTAAATTTAGCAGCAGCTTCTTCCTTTCTCGTTTGCCCCAATTTCATTAAACCTTAAAGTAACAGTCGACACATACTCCCTCATTTTCCTCCATTAAAAAGCTCTAAACCTTCAATCAATCCCTTCCCTCTTCTAATTCAACACTAGTAAAGTGGTCTAGCATATACTTGGAGTTGTCTAAGGTATTTAATTCTTTGTTTTTTTTGTATTTTTATCCGAAAATTAGGATTTATGCAAGTTTGAATATTGTGTTCAAATGTAGGTTGTTGATTGTGCATTTACTTGGATTTGTATATATTTGTGCATTTTTTTGAGTTTTGATCTTCCTTATGAATTAACTTACTTAACAATTTTGCATAGCTCTATACTCTAAACCTTATGAATTAACTTCATTATGAATTAACTTGCTTAAATTGTTATAAAGTGTTATTATGAATTAACTTGCCTAAATTGTTATAATGTGTTATTATGAATTAACTTCATTATCCTAACATGATTCTTTAGGTCGCTTTCTAAAACTTCACCAACCAATAATTGTTCAATCATTAGTACTAAGATTCTTTATTCTCTAATCAATATCATGCTAGTACATGATCGACCCTTTTATTACCATACTAACACACTTAATTAATTGCTTTAATTAAATCGTAATTACCTTGGTCACCTATAATCCTAATAAGAAATTTATTGTCCCAACTATATGAGATTTTTTAAATGAAAACATTGGTTGAAAGCAAATAGATGAAAGATACAAAAAAATACATGGAGCATGTGGATAAGAAACGTAGGAAATGGTCAGTGAATGGTGTAGTTAATGAGCATCACAAAATCATGTCAAATTTAATTTATTCCCCAAAATTAAAGATTATATAGCAAGTCAACTAGTCAAGCACTTATTATTAAAGTGAATAGGATTCAAGATACTGATGTTATTTGGTTTCATCTGGTTGACTTTTGAACCCACCTAAGCCATAGAAGTATGTCAGAAATGTAATCTACTATGCTTTTAAACTAAGGTAAAAGAAACCCATCCTTAAACATAGTTATTCTTTTTATTTTATCGCCATTCCTTTTAAATAAAAATTACGAATTTGCCCTTGAATTTTAAAAAATTACGAATTTGCCACTGGACTTAAAATTTCTTAACAAATGTAAATCGCACTTAATAACATTATTATCACTTTAATCCCGAACATTTTTAATGTAATTTGAAATTAAAAAAAAAAATTAATACAAGTCGCACAAAAAGTGCAATTGGAATTATTTTTTATTTTTTATTTTTTTATTAAACTATTAATAAAAAATTAAAAATTAATTAAAAACTAAATTTTAATTAATATATTATTATCATATTAAAAATAATTAAACATTTAAATAAATTATTTAAATTCAAAACTAATTATTATAATAACATTATCATAATATAATAATATATTAAAATAAAATAATTTATTACAACATTTATTAAATAATAATAACTTAAAAAATAAATTAATTAAACAAAAGAAATTTTATAATTCAAAATTAAAAAAAAATATCAGTCGCACAAAAAGTGCGACTGAAATTATTATTATTAATTTTTTTTTGATTTCGAATTATACAATTTCTCTTGTTTAATTAATTTATTTTTTAAGTTATTATTATTTAATAGATGTTGTAATAAATTATTTTATTTTAATATATTATTATATTATGATAATGTTATTATAATAATTAGTTTTGAATTTAAATAATTTATTTAAATGTTTAATTATTTTTTAATATAATAATAATATATTAATTAAAATTTATTTGTTAATTAATTTTTTATTTTTTATTAATAGTTTAATAAAAAAATAATAAAAAATATAATTCCAGTCGCACTTTTTGTGCGTGTGGTATTAATTTCTTTTTTTTTTTTAAATTTCGAATTATATTAAAAATGTTCAGAATTAAAGTGATAATAGTGTTATTAAGTGCAATTTACATTTTTTAAGAAATTTTAAGTCCATGTCAAATTCGTAATTTTTTTAAATCTAGGGGCAAATTCATAATTTTCATTGAGGGGGTTGGCGATAAGATGAAAAGGGTGGCGATGTTTAATCATGAATTCATAAAAGAAAATTAAAGTTTTCTTTCTTAAATCATAATAGTTGTCAATAAATAAATAGAAAAAATAAATTATGCAAATAAAATTAATAAAAATATGTATGAGTGAAATTTAAAAAAATAATTAACTATTTTTTAAAATAAAAATAATGTAAATTGTGTAAAACAAATTAAAATAGAAAATAAGGCAAAATAAATAAGTATTGGGAAAAAAATCATGTGGTTCTTGAGACCTCTTTTGATTTCACAATTTTAATGTACACAAGGAGTCAATCATCCCTTGACACCTCACACCCTAATTCTCAAATATTTTCTATATATAAATACTCATGACATGGAAATTTATTTAATAAAGTTAAGATAGAAAAATCATTTGACATGATTTTTGATCGTGTTTTTTCTAATCATTTTTAGATAACATTATTGTCATTGATTATTACTTAGGAGAATGGTATTAGGTAGATGCAAATAATGAACCAAATCTCATTTGATGATGATAGTTACATTAACACAGGAATGATATGCGCACATATTTAAATTTGTAAGATTGAGATTCTAATTGAGATCATTTAAGGGGTAGGATCGGAATGAATTTTAAGATTATATGATTCTACTGTGATTAAACATAAGTATTTCAAAATATTGGAAAATTGCACAAGGTGGCCCTAAGTTTTAGGGTTTTTTACGAGGTGGACAAACTTTTTTTTAATCTGCGTGGTAACCTTAAGTTTTACCATTTTAAATTTTCATTACCTTAATGTCAAATTTTCTGTTTGGTGTTGTTAGTTCCTTAATTATTTAATCTATCCTTAATTTTATTTTCTTCGAATACTTCATTAAGGCATCTTTTTTTTTTTTTCCTATTGTACCTATATTCTTTAAAAACAAAAGTTCTTCATTAGTTAAATTTGGGTTATCAATTTGATTTTGAAATTTTTTTCGGGGGATGTTTTGGCAATTTGATTTTGCTATAGATTGTAGGGTTTGATTTATGGGGAATATATGGTTAGTGTGAATAACATTTTGCCATGATCCTGTTTTAGGGTTTGAGTTTTAGGGAAATATAAAGGTTAGAAGGAAGAAGGAAGGAAGCTTTAAAGAGGTAATGGAAGAAAATAAAATTAACATAGGATCACAGAGATTAAAAATGGTAAAGCTTAAAGTCACTACGCGGATTAAAAAAAAGTTTGTCTACCGCATTAAATACTCTAAAATTCAGGATCATTACGCAAAATTTTCCTAAAATATATAGTCTCTAGTCTCTACTCATAAACATTAATTTTAGATATTTAAAAACTGTAATTTAAAAATCATTAATACGTCATTTATAAGAAAGTAATAGAATAATGTTCAATATTTATTTAAAACTCCATATCATTAAACAAATTCAATTTTGTTAATGTCAATATTATTGTTGAATCGGATCGTAAAATTATATAATCATGTAATAAAAAATTGTACTATCTTCTAGCATATTTTCATAGTTATTCTTTACTTCCCCTTAATAATTTCCAATAGCTGGTATCAGAGTCGACATTTTTCAATTAACAATTTCCAATGATTGCGGATTTGAAAATAATGACGTTGCACATAATTTTTAAAAAAATAATAAGTAAATATCTCATATAATATTCTTTGTAATAATTTATATATTCTTTACTCTTCTGTTTATTGTTTTATTTTAGGTAGTTTAGTATTAATAGTAATATATAGCTGTCATTGATATGATCCGGTTATCTTCCTTTTGACTGTGATCTTTGATTGCCTTTAGTTTAGCCATAATTATTCTTGCTTTCCTTATGTATGGCTATACCTTGTAATCACTACTAGTATATATATTGTATCCTTCTGTATCAATGAATATATAACTGTTCTCAAATTCTTATATTCTTCCATAGCTCATATAATAATCTTATAAAAAATAGACTCACATTTGAAGGGAAATGTTTGAAATTAACCCCCATGTGAAAATTAGAGAAAATCTGACCTATATGTATACTTGATGGGCTACTTCTCATAATACCAATTGGTTTTATGTTCGAATATCATGAGGTCTATATCCAATCAGATCTCCTCTTATGTGGTCTTATATATGAGCCCAAAATTATTAAAATTGTATTATTCCTGTTAGTTTATTATTTATTATTAGGGATATTGAGTTGGGTTTTAATTCATAAATTTAGACACGGAATTTAGTTTTTCCATTAAGTCTTTGTAGCTTCTTATTAATTTTAATTCCTAAATATTATTTAGTATTGTTAGGATATTAACCTAGGTTTTATTCTATCTTTTCTTAATTAATCTTCTTTTTCATCTTCTTCCTTTAGTTTTAATTTTATTGGATTTAACCCTAGTTTTCATAAGAGATTTTCATTCCAAGTTTGTCATTTAAAAGATTACTAGTATTAAAACTCGTGCGATGCACAGATTTTTAAATACCTTAATATTTTAGTGAAATTTTAGACTAATACAAATATTAAATGAAGATGGATAATAAAGTATTTACATATGTATATTGTAAGTGAAAAAGAATTAAATATAAAGAAACTCAAAATACGTTGTTAATCAAGAGTTTATAGGTTTTGAAACACCTTGATATATACTCCATTTTCATTAAGATGACATATTTCACTATACTTGTAGCATATGAAAATCCTTGGTCCATTCCTGTTATTCACTCTAAAAATGACGACGTAAAATTGTCCATCACTAAAAACAGGCTAAGATAGGAATAGACCAACATGGGATATTACTATGAATTTCTTGAATATAATTTAAACTCAATGTTATTTTATAAAATATTACTCCCTCCGATCTTTCAATATAGTCCCATATAGGTTGGGCACGGATATTAAGGGTTGTGTGGGGTCCATTAAAAAGGGTAAATAGTAAAGGGTAAGTAGTGAAGGATAAGTAGTGAAGGGTAGTTGGGTAAGTAAGGTATATGGGGGTATATTCGTAATTACTTGTGTGAACTAAGGGTATTTAAGTAAAAAAGGATTGCCAAAAATAGAAATGAGACTAATTCAAAGGTTTTGCCAAATAAGGAAATGGGACTAAATTAAAAGATCGGAGGGAGTATTAAACAACACTAAAGTCTCAGAGAAAAGAACTAGTATGAGCAAGCAATTGGAATGGCCATATGGGGCTATTTATATTGTAATTTTTGCGATGAAAGTAATTATAAATTTTTTTTATAAAGGAATAATTAAATTACAGAAAATCAGACAATATTTTTAGTTGATTGATTTTTATTGCACTATATTTAGTAGCTAAGATAGTCTGATTGCCTACACACTGATTGAAGTTGTTTGATTTTTTTTGCATTAATTTATTTGTTTCCATAGTTATCATTTGGTTCAATATTTCTGACATTTTTCCTAAAATTCAAAATTGTAATTATGGTAGTCTAACAATGTAAATAACTGAATTTAATGATCAATTAAATTTATTTATGTCATTTAAGTTTTTAACAATTATTGCGGGAAAAAAAGGCAATTATGTACTTCTAATAATTTAATAAATTGAAGTATGATTGGAATAAAAGTAATTTATTTTGTTGTATAATTTTAGTGTATTTTTCATTATTTTATCTATTTTTCAGTATAATTTTCTAATTGTACATTTATATATAACAGTATAATTGGAATAATTATGATTTATTGCATTCATTAATGTATAAATTTTTTCCAAAAATGCAAATGTGTAAATATGGTAAGTCAAATTCCATTAATATTATCCAATAAAAAAAAGACAAATGACATGCTTACAATCAAATTGCATTTTGCTAAAATACAATAAAATTAATAGAATGTATGATTTTAAGATTCTTTTCATGTTCATTCCTTTTATCATTTTAAATCAAGTAAATTTCCCCATTTATTATTGTTTTGATTTCTGAACTTTTTATGTTCTTAATTTCATGTTAATGTTTGTATCATGTTAATGTATAGTTTTAATTTCTTCTTTATTTCTAATTACCATGATTAGTGTGTAGATTTCTTTTCTAAAATAGAGAAAATAAATCCACTTATATATGGATAAATTGTTGATAGAGTTATGAGTCTTTAATCAAATTTGCGTTCAATTAATTTTAGGTTAAAATCTTTTGTGAACTTAATCAATAAGATGCGATTATAAGTAATAAACTAGGTTAATCTTAGTAGTTTATTCAATGAGAATATAAGATGACAATATGAGTTAGAAATTAATTAGGTTTTAATCAAATAGTTATTTAACAAAACGACAATATAAAATTAATAAGATCGTATTTAATTATGATTATGACCCATATGAATGATGAGTATAAATTGATATCTTTATGCAATTGTGGTGATTATCAAGACCCTAGTAATGGGAGAATTATTATAGTCTAGAACCCTTTAGATTTTAGTTTTTAGACATGATTCTTCACCTATTATTTTATTCTCTCTGTATATTTAGAATTTAGTAAACCCTTTAGTATTATTACACATATATACCGTACATTTATAGTACATATATACCGTACATTTATAGTACATATATACCGTACACTTCAAAATTTGGAAATTAACTAGTATGTAATGGTTGGTTAATCAACTTACTTGAATGCATTAGTGATTTTTTAAGAAGGTTGCCTACGCTATAAAGTGTTTTTTTGATCTCCCCCCTTTCTACCAAATTTCCAAATCAATTAACTTATTGTGTGGATAAATTAATCAAATATTTCTTTCTATACTAAAGAAAGGAGAGAGTTAAGGAAAAGTACATCAACAATGGAATCTAAAACTTCATTTGGAGGGAGTTGTATATGATTTAATTGAAACAAAATTCGATTATGATCTTAATCAAATATTGGTTACACAATAGTAGAATCTCACACTAAATTATTACTATTAGTGTATCATTAATGGAAAGTCACAAGAAAAATTATGGGTCTGTTTGGCAAATGGTTATTAACTGAAATTGTTGGCTGATGATACTAGGTGGTTTCACCAACTGGAAGCATCGGCCAAAAAACTAGTTGTTTAAAATCGTTGTTATGGAGATGTTGTAAAAATTATTTATTAGTTGTTGGTTGTGTTATTTAGAGAAGAAAGTTGTCAAAAAGCCAAAAACTAATAAAAAGTTACTATAAGTAGATTTTTAATTTTAGCTTAAAATTCATTTTTTCAATTGATTTAAAAGTTATTTAACTAACTATTTAAACTAGGGGTATTCAACACCGGATAACGGGTAGATCCGGATCTGGAAATCCGGGTACCCGGCTTTTCGGAGACCTAAAAATGTGACCCGGTTCCGACCCGATTTTTTTTATTTTCTTAAACATGCGTTTTTTTTTTTTATTTCTTTTAGAATTTTTTATATAAAATTCAAATACTAATTCTCTAGAAATACTTAACTTAGTTAGTTATGTAAGGCAAATCATGGGGTAAGGGATAGAAAGAGTTTAGAAATTAAAATACAACCATAAGTCAATTGAAATGCAACCATAAAGTTACACATCAAACTATTAAAAACTAAAAGCAAGTGATTAAAATTTAAAAGTTGAAACTTCAAACTCCATTAATCATCTTCAAGGAAGTCAAGAGTTTCATCAATTATAACCTCCGAATGCACCAAAGTCAATGCATTACCTAAACCAAAGTTATGAACAATCTAAGGTTAAAAAAACAATATTTTTACACTTAAATATTAAATTGAAAAATAATTAAAATTTATACAAACGTTCCTCCGTTTCCTCAAGTACAAGCAAGCTCTCCACTATTGCTAAAGAAGTTCCAGAAATACGAAGTTAATTTTGTGCGCAAATAAGGGCTTCAACCATCTTTGGAGTTAATAAAATTTGAAAATTATCAAGAATACGACCACTAGTACTAAAAGTAGATTTAAAAGCAACGGTAGAAATAGGTATAACAAGTACATATTTAGCAATCTTTTGAAGACTGAGATACCTTTTTGTTTGATCTTTCCACCATGGTAAAATCTCAAAGTTAGAATGATGAGGTTCACATACATCTTCTAAATACCTAACCAACTCAATTTTGTTGACATTAGTTAATGAATAACCTGTCACCATTTGATATCTTGAATTCATTAGTTCAATAGGGTCCACCTTTCCCATTCCTTGAATCCCACTTTGAGTAAAAATGAAAGAGGATGAAGAGGTGGAAGTGGAGGAAGTAGCCCCACTTGTCTTTCGAGGAGGCATAGAAGAAGCATTAAGAATTAAACAAACTTTGAAAAACCAATTTTAATCTTTAATGACAAGAGAATAGCTTTTGTGACATCATATGAAGCACGCACAATCCAATCAACATAATTCCACTTATGTCTAGGGTCAAGGACAACAGCTACAAACACTAAATTATTGATATTATCAATATTTTCATAATATTTGTCATATTTCATCATCATATTGGTAGCCATTTTTCTCATACCCTCATCATCGACACTCATGTTGTTGGCAAGCAACAATCTAGTCCCAAAAATCTCATGTGCATAAGAGTTGCAAGTTACATAACGAGAAGCAGAAAATCTAAAAGTTGCATCATGAAAAACACTTAAGAAAGGTAAGAAAGTAGACACTTTCTTCCAATCTTCTTCAGTAGGAGCACCACCAACCTTCCTAAGTAATTTAACTAAAGCATAGTCTTTCATGCATAAAGAAGCAAATGACTTTTAAAATTTAATAGCAAATTCAAGCATTAGATAAGTTGAATTCCATCTAGTTTCAATGTCCAAAACAACAAGACTTTTGCTCTCCTCTTTCTCCTCTTTTATGAATTCTTTAAACTTTTTAAGCTTAGCAAGAGAAGACCTTACATGCTTTATAAGAGCTCGAATTTTCAAAACGGACATTTCAACTTCATTTAAACCATCTTTCACAATCAAATTCTAAAAATGTGATGCACATCTCATATGTAGGTGTTGACCCTCCAACAAACAAGCATCCCAAATGTTAAGTCTTTTCTTAAGGTAAGTGGCCGCTATGTCATTTGAACTTGCATTATCTACGATCAATGTCGTGATATTTTTCAAACCTCAATCAATCAAGCATTTTTCGACCGCTCTACCAACAAGTATTCCCTTGTGACCAATAATAGGACAAAAGTTTTATGATTTTCTTTTGCAAATTCCAGTTATCATTAATAAAATGTGAAGTCAAACACATATAACTTAAATTTTGCCCCGATGTCCAAAAGTCTGTGGTTAGACAAATTCATGACTTAAAGTTCTGAAAAAACAATTTCAACTCTTCTTTTTTCAATGAAAAGACTATAACAATTTCTAGTGGCAGTGATAAAAGAAGGAATCTTAAATAAATGATTCAAAGAGAATATATAAATAATTTCATCAACAAAAAATGGTGATGAGAGGAAAAAAAGCTTACCCAATTAAGAAGAAGGTTGGCTTGAAGACGATGGTGATGAAGAAGACAGTAGTTGTTGGCCGTCGTCACTACTCGTTAGGCGATGAAAATCGAAAATGGTAGGGTTTCAAAGTGACTTTCGTCTTTGAGAAACAAAATAAGAAAAGAGAAAATATGAAGAATGTGAATGTGTGACTATGTGTCGTGGCATGAGTAATCAGTAATGTATTGTTGAAAAACAAAAGGCCCACGTGTACATTAGGGTTTCTATTTTCCAAAATAAATATTTAAAAAATTATAAACCAAATGCCGACTATTCGAATTTTGAAAAAATGTGATCTGTATCTGACCCGAATACCCGGTTTGAAATTAGGCACCCGATCCGGATTATCCAGAATTTGTTAACCAGGTAAATTGTCTGGTTTTTGTATTCGGATTTCGGATTATTTAGGTCAGGTTTTCAAAACCGAATATTTTTGAACGCCCCTAATTTAAACAACCACAAAGCCAAAAACTAACCGACAAAAGATAGCCAAAAAAAACTAATAAAAAAGGTAATTGCTAAACGTCCTATAATCTAATTCTTTAGGCTACATTAAAAATTTAAATTAGACAAATGCAATAGCACATGTGAATTTGTCTTATTTGCGAAACATTAGGATAAAATATTACTATCTTTAGTAAGATAGAGGTTTGAGTCATAGAGAGAGACCATAGAAGTATTGAAATTTAAAGAACGCCATATTAAAAAAACCCTTTGAAACATTCTTAAAATCATACTTTATTTTGTCTTACGTAAGAACACTTTATTAAAAAAAAACTCATTGCAATTTTTAAGTTATTATTTGATAATGTCAATATCTACTCAATCGATACTTTTCATTTTTTCTAATTTATTTTAAGAATATTTTATTGATCAATATTCAAGGATGAATATGTGATTAGTAAAATAATTGCATTCTTTTTTTACATATAAAATAAAATATCAAACGTCAATGTTACTAATAGACGTGTTCTTTCAATGTATATATTTAAATTGATTTTATTTTAAGTGAATTAATTATCATTTATGCATATGGTTATGACCAATTATATTATCGTCCAAATTAACAATTTTGCACCATAGTGGTAGACCATTACTTTTATTTAATGAAATTCTTAGAAATTGTATCTCTACCTAGAAAATTATTATTTGCTAGAAAAATAATGAAAATATAGAAAAATAATTTATTTATAAATAAATATGTATTGGAGTTAACAACGTTTCAAATGAAATATTTAGAGATAATTATGAGTGAAATATGTCCTGCATAATGCATTCACCATTCTTCCTAAAATACTTTTTGTGACGGGGCAAGAGTATCATAGGGATCACAAATTATCGATCGGTTTAAACTATTGATTGAAGTTTGAAAAAATTAACGAACGTTAAACATATTTAGTTGTTTTATTGTTCGCAAATTGCCTAGGCTCTGTTTAGTCCACCTTAAAAAAATAATCCGTAAAAATAAATTTTATTCAGTATAAATCGGTTTTAAATAGCAAAAATCAGTTACAATAAGTAAAAATCAATCATAATAAGTAATAATCAATTGTGATTAGTATAAACCAGTTTTTATTAGTAATACTCCCTCCAATTCACTGCTAATGTCTCATTTGCTTTTTTCACTTTATCCAATGCACTTATTTAATCCTTAATATTTCTAATTGTGCATAATTAAAAATTATGAAAAGTTGATTTGAATAATCCTTGCATTGAGAAGAATCAAACAAGATCCCACTTGATTATGTTTTAACTTATAGATTAATAATAAAATACAAATTAAGAGTAAGAGATGAATAGTGTCCAAAAAGCAAATAGGACGTTAGTGCTGAATTGGAGGGAGTAATTAGTTATAGTCTATAATCAAAAATCAATTACAATCAGTTTCAATCAGTCAAAAGTCAATTTCAATTTGTAAAAATCAGTAACAATCAACAAAAATCAGTTGATTAATAAAAATTGAGGGAACTAAACATGACCTTTTGAATTTAGTTAATTTTGATTTTACACGAATTAATTTTAAAAAGTAAATATACTTTATTTCAATTTTTTCAAAAAAGTGACGTATAAACCTACTTGCTTTAACACGACCATCTCTATATACCCTAAATGAATAGTTTTTGTCTTGCTTTATCACAAAGACACTTTCTCTACATCAATGACCTTTTAAGTTTACAAAAATATTCAATAATCATAAACCGATAGCCACATGTCCTACTTATAGATCCTTGTCAAGCCGCATTATCTAAGTCATACAACTAACCTCTAAATCTACTATACCGAAGTCATCTTAGGTATAAACTAATTGTAGAATGACTTTTTTTGCTTATAAGAAGCAAGAGTGAAATGAAAAATAATATCAATAATTATTATTAAAAATTATTAAAAATAATAAAAATAAATAATAACAAAATAAAAAAATTATTAAAAAAATAAAAATTACAAGCCGCAAATTCGTAATTTTTTTCTAATTTATAAAATTCAACTACAAACTTGAAATCGATGCTTAGCTCAATATTTTCGAAGTTGAATTTTTTGTGGAATATGTTTGGATAAGAATATCAAATTTGAAAATCTATGCTTAAATCGATATTTTTGATACTATGTTTGAGAATGATAATTTCATTTGAAAATATAGATTTAACTTATATTTTGTATTTCAAATTTAAATTTAAGTTAAATTTACTATTATTGTAATAAAGGTAACCATATTCTGAAAGGGGGTAGTTGTCGTTGAATTGACTAGTAAACTAATGAAACATAAAATTACACAAAAAAAGCGTTTATGTAGAAAATATATGATCAATATTGTGCGGCGGCACCTTCTTTATCATTTCGGAATTAGTCAATCAGTCTTCTCTTTTTCTGAATTATATTTTAAAAATCTCTGTTTTTTTTCTTAACCTTTTCTTCTTACCTTGTTTTTATTCACTACTCCATTTTTCAAATATCAATTTTCACGTTTGGCGTTTTTCTTCTTTCTGGGTTTTATCATTTCTACCTTTTTTTTTTAAATTCCTAAAGAATCTTGATTTTCTCAATTCATATTATTTTTGATTGAATTTTTTGATTTGAGTTGGGTTTAAGGAGTAATGAGTTGGGAAGCTTTGAATTGTTTGATATTGAAGGAATTTAGTAGATTTTCCGTTTATTTAGATATGGGAAATTAATAGTGTTTAGGGGTTTTGTTGTTGTAATTTGAGAGAAATTATTGTCGTTGGGAAGATAAAGATTCTTTTTTCCATTTATTTTCTGGGTTACTCCCCTGCTCTTGGGAATTGCCGAATTTGGATACCTCTGGTATAATCTTTTCCTTGAATTTTAACTATGAATTGTCTATCATGTTGTTTATCGTTTTGATTCTAATTTTTTCTTGTTTCATTCCTATTTAGCAGAAATGGAATTTTCGTAGAAGATAGTGATGTTGAAAATTTATCTGTTAATAGCGACACTTTCTATCTGCTTGTTTCTTTGCTTAGTGATGTCATCCATGAGACCATGATATGTTTTTGTTGACGCGAATTAGGGTTTTTGTTAATGAGGGAATGAATTATTATTCTTGTGCGCACTAGTCTGATTTTAATGGGAAAGGGATGAATTTGGCCTGAAAGGCTGAGCTCTAATGGAGGTTTTAATACCGGCTGGTGGGAAAGTATCTTTTGTAGTCTCCTAGCATGGAACATTAATTACATACCCTTGTTTTTTTATTGATTATATGAACCTATTAGAAACTATTGTGAATTGTAAATTGTGTATAGTGAATTGAACTCGGTTATTAGAAATAATTCGTTCTTATGAAAATCATAAATCCGGCTTGCTTGGTTTGATTTTAAATATTTAAGGGGTAAAAAAATAAAACTGATGAAATATTTCTAATCACATGTACAAATGAAGTAATTAAAATTATTGTAAAACAGGTTGAATAAGAGTAAACTAAAAAAAATTAATAAAAAAGGATGATTTTCCTATTTTGAAGGAGAAGAATTTCCCACCCTCTTCTAGGGTAAATTTATACCCAAAATGAGGAAACTAATTTCTATTTTATCTATTTTTCATTACTTTCTAACTAATTTTTCAACCTCTCTAACAATCAAATTCCTTTGATCATCTAACTAACTTTGTTTTTCTACATTGACTTTTATTTAGGGATAAGTAATTCGTTCTTTTGAAAATCATAAACCCTTATTAGAAGTTTTTGTCCACATATAATAAGTGAAAATAGCTATAAAGAGCATATCATTAATCCAAAGAGTTTGGATTTGACTACTTGCCTATACTTTATGACAACTTGGTCAAATAGGCTGGTGCCTTATACTTGGACTGGTTTTGTGATGGTGTGCTGATGTTAAATTCATTTTGTGCCCTGCCAGGAACACTTGTTTCTCGCTGGCTTGGCCTACCTTTAGTTTCAGTCCAACTTAGTTCTCTAATTTGCCTGTGAATTGCAAACCGAAACATACTAATTGAACTCTATTTCGTTATTGTCTGATTTGGTTCCATTACATTGGAAATCAAGCGATTTAAATATCTTTTTAGCTTTTTTAGGTTGAGTATTAATGTTTAAGGTCTAAATCTTGGTATATGGTTGGTCATTTTGTCACAATTCTCAAAAGGGAACTATATGGTTGAAGTGAATTGTGATTGGCTCATATCATTATGTCGGCCTCTAAAACATTAAGGAGTGACATTTCAAGTTTACCTAGCTCTCCCTCAAACTGATGAAGGGTATTCCCGAATAGTAATTTGGTGTTAAAATTTTTACCTGCAGAATTCGGTTCCTTGCTCTGATTTGATTCTTATTTCAACCATGCCATCACACTGCGAGTGCATTCTTTTTTGTCGAAATTTTGTTAGTTGAACGTAATTGAGTTGGTCATTTTGTCATCACACTGCAAGTGAATTCGGTTGGTCATTTTGTCACAATTCTTTTTTGTCGAAATTGAGTTGTGAGTTCAATTTGGATGTCCCTTATTAGAAGCTTTTTCTTAAGAGAATATTTCTTTAGAACTTAGCTGAATGTACATTCCTGTAATTTTTGTGTAAGTGATAAAAATAGACCATTCAATTTTTGATTATCATGCTCAGAATTTATTTTACTTGGGGTTTTATTGACTGCGCGCATTTCTCATGCCCTCTCCCCCGGGAGGGTACGGATATGATCTGTCCGCTACCTCTTCCCTCCCAGACACGACTTTGTGCGGGACGCTGAGCTGATGACCATGACCATGACTATGTTCAGATTTATTGTGAAACCAAAATTAACCTACTATTTACCATCTTTATAACTGAGTTTTTACTTTCTTTCCAGGATATTATCATTATTATTATTTTTATTTTGTATGGGGTCTGATGTTTTTGAAGTACAAGATTCAACAACAAATGCTCTTGGTATAAAGGTAATTCTTTCAATTTAAATTTTATGCTTTGATACTGAGTTTTTGCTTTCTCTTAATAATCCTTTGCTAAAATTCATTTATGCAGATAAATGTCATAATTTTGATATTAGATTTTCACTCCCTTTGTTCTTGCCTCACATCTCTCCTACAACTATGCTGGTGACTGAAAATATCAAATCTGAAAAACAAAAATTGATGGTAAAGGAGTAAAATAATCTTCTCCAGAAATGAATAATTAATATTTAGTTATCACAACAGGCTAATATTTTTCTTATATATGATTCTACAGGTGCATCTTTCAATGTGTAAATTACTCCTGGGACTTGTTGATAGAATCTCAAAAATTGTTCCAGATATTGAAGCAGCTCGGCCTCGCGCTCAGGGAATAAATGCACTTTCTGAGTTACATCTTGCAATTGACAAAGCCAAAGCACTTGTTCAGAATTGCCGCTCATCGAGTAAACTTTATCTGGTACGTAAATCTATATGAAGCAGGGCATTTATAGAATGTCTTTAACAAAGGGGTGTTTGACAAATGGCTGATAGCTGGTAGCTGATAGCGGATTATAGTGGTTGATTTTATCAGCTGATTTTATTAACAGGTTTGACCAGCTGATTTAAACTTGCTACTATGAGCAGCATGTTGAAAAACAACTTATTCATAATAATAAGTTGTTTCAACCAGCTAAATTTACCAAACATTAGCATTGCTGGTTTGACCATCCAACCCTCTAATTGTATCCGAATAAGCTAACATTACCCAATAAGCTATTTTGCTAAACACCCCGAAATCATTGTCACCATATACAAAGATTTAGCTCAATCATCATTGTATAGATTGATGATATTGAAGAAAAGCTTGGTTTGTGAGGCTGGGGGGACTGGCTGCAACTATTGTAACTTTAAAGATATGATTATAGTTATTATGCTTATCATTTTAATAGAGTTTTGTTTAATTTTCTTCAGGCAATTACAGGAGAGACAGTAAAGTCAAGATTTGAGAAAACAAAAAATTGTTTGGACCATAATTTGAGCCTACTTCAAAATATGGTTCCGGTTGCATTGGGAACAAAGGTCCTTTCTCTTTCACCTTTTATTTACAAATAAATTTCTTTGTGCTACTAGGAGACTCTGAATGTGGGTTTTCTTTGTCCAATGGAGCCATGATTTCTTCAGCCTTTCCTAACTCTTGATCAGTGGTGCTATTTACCCCATTATTTGTGCTTCCATATGAAGACCAATAATCTATAGTGGAAAAAAGATTGAATGCATCATGATTTTTTTAAGAAAAGTCCATAACCAATTTCTATAGTATTAATTGTCATTAAAACATTTTAAGAAACTACCTTTTATGACAAACGTTTTTTGAAAAACAACCTTTCATTATTATTTTCATAAAAGTTCCTTTTATATATATATATATATATATATATATATATATATATATATATATATATATATATTCTAGAAACTACGTTTTTAGTTATGTTTGACTATTAAAACAAGGTTTTTTCATCATGAGTGTTATTCATTTGAACACGAAACCAAATGTTTTCCTCCTTCCTATGACGCGACCTTGTTAGAACTCAAATTTCCTCCCTTTTAGCACTTGCAAGGTGATATATGGCGTAAATGGACAAGGCATGTGTGGAGGGGTTAGGTCCACAGTCTCCCCCCATGCACACCCCCATTTTTAATCCTCACGCCGCTCCATACTCACAGTAGATATAATGCCATCCTCATCCCCATCCCAACAGGGATGGATCTAATACCATTCCCTCTCCACCGTCCAATCAATTCTCCTTCCCCACCAAATTTTCACTAGACTCCCAACCCCCACCATATTTAAATTGATAATCAAAACAACTCGGTGCGAAAATAGGGTTGTATCATTTCGACTCGGTGCAATACTTATTATTTTATAGTCTTATTTAAGGTGGGTAGTCTGGGTACGATTCCTCATCTCCATCTGCGCCCCACCAACCAGCAAACTTGAATCTATCCGTGCCCTGTTGGGGTGGGTGTGGGGCAGGTTTCCATTTGAACCTACCCCACTAACAACCTAAATGGTGTTCAAGTACCTTGGACGTTAATGTGAAATTGTGCTTCCCCTTCGATTTGTATATCATTCCCATTACTACCTTTGATTACCAACTACCATGTCGAGCTGTAGTGATACAATTAAAAGAAATCCAAAGAAATGTTATATTTGTATGACTATATGGTGGAGATGTAAGACTATATATAGTGAAAAATAATGGGTTTTGGGCCAAATTCTTTTAGATCACTCCATTCAAATGCAACTTTTGTTATAGGAATTGGAAGGAGTGTTTTCCTGTGACAAAGTACTTAGCTGCTTTGTTGTTTTTTTGGCAGATATCTGAAATACTCAATGATGTTAGAGCTTTGAAGTTCTTCTTGGACTCGCGTGAAGAATTAGCTGGCAAAGCATTGAGAGCAATACTCCAGCAAGATGAGTATCTTTTAAATTCTGATGGAAATTCTGAGATAGATTTGATTCAGTTTGCAGCTTCAAAGCTTGATCTTAAATCAGCAAAGGATCTCTTGATAGAGGCAAGATGCTTAAGGAAACTGCTCAATGATGTGAAAGATGGGATGTCAACAAAAAGGAAGACGCTGAAATACCTTTGTTATCTCCTGAAGAAGCATGATAAGCTTATTTTGCAAGGCAAAACAAGGACGTCCTCAATCCAACTTGACGAGGCTTTCAGCTCTGTAGAGTCTGATAGTAAAACTAAAACAACCAAGTCTTCTGCTCAGGTTTGTCGTTTTGGTCATGAAGTTTCAATGTATGGTTCCTTGGATACTTCTTTGAATTCCATCCGCAGCACTGCAAGTTCAATGAAAGATATAGATATTCGAATTGATATGAGCAGTTTATCCCTTGGATCACTTGATAGCAGTTACAGTATCTCTCATACTAAACCCGAGAACAGCTTTGCTTGTATCGAGGAGTCCTCAGAGATCGAATCTCCTAGATTTCAGTTCTACAGTAGCATAGATGATATTAGAACACAGTTCTTGTCAAACATCAGGGGGCACAGTTGGAAATTGCAATGTACAGCTATTCAAGATGTTCAGACGTACTTGATCAATCATAATCCTTCTTGTGCTTTTGTCTCCTCTGAGAATTTTCTGGATCCATTAATGTCATTCTTGCAAGATGCTGTGGACAAGCATGATAGGGAAGCTCTTAAGGTTGGGAGTCAACTGTTTTTAACTTTTCTCCAAGCAGACAGGTAATTTGGTCTTTTTCATCGATGTAAATGTTATTTCTTTTTATTCCAAAAGGCCGTAAGGGTTTATATTAACCGATATACAACAACTTTTCATTACCCCAATGTTATTAAGTGGCTCCAGCTTTTATCCTACCTACATCCTACGCAGGGTTTTAGGGTCAAGTATTCACAATGTTAACCTTGTAAAAACATAGATATTTTGGATTGACCCTTGATAGAAAACATTATTTGCAACTTTACATAAATAAGTTCACATGATTTAACTAGTTATTTAGTATATTTCTTTATAATCTAAAACCAAAAATTGTAATCCTTGGTTTCACATAGAGTGGACATGCTCAAGTTCTAGATAAATCAAAATTGTATTGAGGTTATGAAGTGCAAGTAGTATTCTTAAATATCTTGATAAATCAAGTTTTAGATCAAGGCCAATAAGTATTACATCAAGTCTTGTATGAGACTATTTGACCGTGAGACGAGCCCATACAAGCAGCTTATTTGTAAAAAAAAAATAAAAAAACAATGAAATCTTAATTCATACTTGTACAAAAAACATTTTTTTTAAGAGTTTAGGCTGATCCAATTGAGGTCATCTCACGGTGAGAAAACCTCAATAAATAATTAGTGTAAGTATTAATATTGTTTAGAAGGTCTAATGAGTCCATTGATCCTTTTCAGGTGGGATCCAATTCATTTAAGCGAGGATGTGTACACTTTCTTAGCTTCTGTTCTTGCAACAGAACCTGCTGCAGAAGCCCTAGCCATAATGGAAGTGTTGTCTTTTCGAGTTCCTTTTTCCAAATTCGCAGCATCTGACGCGTTTTGCGCTTCAATTGTAAATATACTCAAAAGTCACGCAAGGGATTTTCTTGAACCAGCCCTTCAAGTGCTGTACAATTTTTCCTCGAGTATTGACAATGCTTCATGCAACGTCGCTTCAGATTGGATACTGGTTCTTGTTCATTTCCTGGAAGATAGCACACTTGCTGGAACGTGTTTAGGCATCTTGGAAAACCTATGTAAATTTGAAGAGACCAAGAGATCTATTGCTGAGACACAAGGTTGCATAGCATCAATCGTTAAGCTACTCGAGAATGAGAATTGCAGTAGCAGGGACCAGGAATACGCAGTTGGTATTCTTCTTTCTCTATGCTCTCAAAGCGACTATTATTGTTATTTGGTTTTAAGCGAGGGATGCATACCTTCAGTTGTCAATGTATCACATGTTGGGAGCGATAAAGGGAAGTTCATTGCAACGGAATTGCTTCGGCAATTGAAGGAATTTAATAGTCAAGAAATCGAGCAAGAGTCTACTAGATCAAATGCCGAGCAAGAGCTCCCTAGATCAAATGCTGGTGTATTCGATGGTCGTGTAGGGAGGTCTAAGCAAAAGTCTTCAAAAACTTCGGGGTTTTTCAGCAAGCTCTTCAGAAAGAGATGATTTCGTTTTTGGGTATCAGGGTAAATCCCTTTTTTGCTCCTTAAACCAAAATTTTGAGGTAAAAAAGAATCATCCAGCATTTAGAGTGCATGTATATAACTAATAAGTAGTTAGTAAAACTGTAAACTTTTTTATAGCATTTATGATTTTGGTTTTGAGATAGATGTTATGTCTTGTTTGGTGTAAGGTAAATATTTAAGGCAAATGGCTTAGATTATTAATTGTAGTTAGTGTCTAGTTTTTCTAGGGTTTTGAAGAATTTGACTTGGAACTTGTATATAGGATATGCTCCCTTTTTTGTTCTTTCCTGGGTCATTATGTAATGTAAGGCTATGTAAATTACTAAATCTCCTTTTTCAAAATAATAATACTCTTTTGTAGTGTTTTTTTATATTTTCTGCACGTGTTTTTTCTTTAAATTTGCTATAATGCGGCCAAAAAGCCATCACACAGGACATGACCCACAACATAGCTAATTTAAAGGGCGAAAGAATATGTTTTGTACTTGAAATTCTAAAATGTTTTACGGTTTGTTTGGTAATGAATAATGAAGGACAATATTAATAATTTTGATTTGCTTGTAAAATCTTAATTTGAAAGCTTATTGAGTATTTTCTTTGTCCCTTTAAATTTGTATTATTTTTCATTTTAATTTGTTTGACTTTTAATTTTGGAGAATGGTTTATCACTTTTTTTAATCTCATTTATACATTTTAATTCTTTTTTAAAATTATTTATACAATTTATTTTCTATTTTCATTTATTACCACTTTTTTAAAAATAACTTAATTGGAATGGAGGAGTAATGTTTGGAGTTCTAAGTTTCCATATTTGGTTCAGTTGAAATGGTAAGTCCGTAAGTAGAAAGTAGAAAGACGCCAAGGCTCAAGATTGGTAACTAGAACAAGTCAAGAGACCCTGACGTTGATTTTTTTTGATATTGACTCCTTCAATTTCGTCTAGTCTTGCAGCTGTAGCTGTCTTTTAAGACTTGCACGCTTAATTATACTACCTTTATTTTAATTTACTTGTAACATTAGAGATTTAATACTATTTTTCTATCATGTTTAATATGCGATTAATTTTTAATCTATAAGTTAAAATATAGTCAAATAAGATGTTAGTTTATTCGTTCCAATGTAAAAATTATTAATATTTATTTATTATAATTTTTTATCATATATAATATAATTTATAATTTGAGATATTAATAATTAGATTAGTGCATTAGACTTCGTAAACAAGGAAATATTGCAAATAATTCGGAACGGAATAAGTATATTTAAAGTATAGGGTCATGAGAGAAATATGTAGTTGAGATGTAATGGTAAATAAACAAAGAGTGCAAGTTCATAATCAAAAATAGAAATAGAGTAAATTTAATAGTATGAATTAGTGGAATTGTGTGAGTAGATGACATATTTCTATTTATATTTATAGATAGGACTTAATATGTTTCACTATATTTTTTATATTTGTCTTTTTATGTAATTTAATGTGTTATTTTGATTATTTATATATTGAACTATACACATCTAAAAATTATAAAAAGTTAATATTATAAAGTATGTAATTAGACGATTCAAACAAAAACTTATTTGACTATATTTTTTCTTACACTTAACCCCAATATAATATAAAATAAGCTTGAATGATGAATGTTTTAATAACGTTAATTAGCGAGAGGAAGTATAGTATAGGAGTACATGTTTGTCCCTGAAAAGAAATTTATGTAGAGTGTGATTTCTATATTTTGAGCTTTGTTAATGATTTTTGATTGATGACTAATTAATTAATTTAATTGATGAAATAGAACTCTAAGTAAATTGTTTAAGGATAGTTTACTTTTAGGCTAGATTAGATACTTATGTCAATTATTTATGAAATTTTTAGTATAATTTGCAATTAGATATTGCATGTTGGTTGTTTATTAGAGAAAATTCAGCCACCAAATAAAAGCAAATGATAATATATTTGTGATGCTTGTTCATTATAACTTAAAGTTAATTTGACATAAAAATTATTTACTATATAACCTTTTTTGTTGTTTTAACAAAAAAAGTCAAAAATCAACAAAAATGATAATCAATAAACCAATACCTAAACGAAGTTGATACCAGAATTTCTATTATTGTACTAAATTTAAGATTAGTGCAAAATGTGGATTTATAAACCCCCTACACATAATTCAAACACGCCTCTCCAAACCAAGGATTTTTCCAAAAATTTGTTAAAAGGAGCTTTCATATACACAAATTCTTGTGAGAGATGGTTTAATTGAGAGACCATCTCTAATTGAACCGGCCCATTATATATTTTTTAAAATATTGTAAATAAGTATTAAGAATGATGTAAGTAGACATTTATCATATTGAAAGTAGGTCTTTAGGATACGGTAAGTAAGCATTAAGGATAATGTAAGTAGGCATTAAGAATACAACAAATAGACATTAATCTTTAATGGGTTGGGTTTGAGATACGTCTCTGAAGAGACTAGCTGTTCATATATTCTTAATTGTCTTGATGACTTTCAATGTCCAATGGGTTTTACCAAAGAAGCAATGTATATATTCTCCTTCATTCTCAAAGTCCACGAGACATCTAGAGAAAATTTGAAATGTTTAAGTCAAAAAAATCAAAAAAATGAACAAAATAATCCAACTTTCAAATATTCCAAAAATAAGCGAGAAAATTTCAAACCTGAGGTTTGGAGCTGTTTGCAGTTACTAACTGCGAACAACTATGTACAAATTTTTTTTTTTGTCTAATTTTTGAGTTGTTATTTGTTGTATTTGCATTAGAGACATTAGAATAAGTAATTACAAGTCAATGTATGTTTCAGGCGGGAAGATTCATCACCAAAATTCCGATCATTCGTAAATGAAAACTTGGAGGCTATGATAAAGTAAATAAACATTTATATACAACAAAATATATACAAATGTTTGAAATATACAACTAAATAAACACACACACACACACACATATATATATATATATATATATATATATATATATATATATATATATATGTATGTGTATATATATATATATATATATATATGTATATGTATATATATGTATATATATATGTATATATATATATATATGTATATGTATATATATGTATATATATATGTATGTATATATATATATGCATATGTATGTATATATATATATATATATATATATATATATGTATATATATATATATATATATATATATATATATATATATATATATATATATATGTATATATATATATATATGTATATATATATATATATATGTATATATATATATATATGTATATATATATATATATATGTATATATATATATATATATATGTATATATATATATATATGTATATATATATATATATGTATATATATATATATATGTATATGTATATATATATATATATATGTATATATATATATATATGTATATATATATATATATATATATGTATATATATATATATATATATATATATATATATATGTATATATATATTATGTATATATATATATATATATATATATGTATATATATATATATATATGTATATATATATATATATATGTATATATATGTATATATATATATATATATATATGTATATATATATATATATATGTATATATATATATATATATGTATATATATATATATATATGTATATATATATATATATATGTATATATATATATATATATGTATATATATATATATATATATATATATATATATATATATATATATATATATATATATATATATATATATATATATATATATATATATATATATATATATATATATATATATAGTCGATCCAAATACACAAAAGTTAAACGTTAACGCTCACGACCCTCATCTACCCTATCCAACTGAGTTGGTCTCCTACGCCTCCTATGGTAGTAAGAGGCGTTCGGGTGTCGCTCTGGCAGTGGAAGGGACTGGTACTATGATGGTTGTGATGGCCTAGCCTACGAGGTCCCCGCAACATTAACGGGGTATGAAAGTTCCATTTTATCCAAATGATAGTCATAAGCAGGAGATGAGACGTGCGTATGGGTGATAGTCGGTGAGGACTCTGCAGCGACTTCCAATATGAAATGCTGGAACTGCGTGCCGACGAGCATGCCATGCACAATCTCCCTCACCGGCTCCTCGTGGCTATACCGCATCACTGTTGCCGCACCTTGTGCCTGCAATTAATATTTAGTTAATGTAACATTATATTATGTAATCGGCAACTTAATCATTTAAATGCAAATGAAGACTTACAAATTGGGTCATCGTAGGCGCAGCAAGTGCGTAATGTGCCATTGTGATGATGCCATGTGGCGTCATCCATCGGCGTGTGATGGAGAGGAACCACGGCATGTACTCTGGTGTAGTAGGTGCGCCATGAACATTGATCGGCGTACCTTGTGCCAGCAGTTCCAGTCTACCATCCCAACGACCAATGTGACGCCAGTTGATGTCCATCCAGATTGCCAGACCCTGATTTTTGCTCGAAATCAGGTGCAGCTGGGATTCAGTGTCACAAGGCGGTGGAATGCCCTGTACCAACCTATATTGACGTAGTACGCGTTCTGGTAGATGTACTTCGACAATGTCGAAGCATATGAGTGGCACAGAAGCCCTCTACGCACCTGAATGAATCGCTGAGTGCTCGGGTAAAGCTGCGTAGGCTTACGCAGGGTATGGGTCCCACAAAAACTAAAATACATGTTATGCAAATGTAAGTAATATGTTAATTAAATTGTACTAATGTTAATGAGTACTGAAATATTTACCTGGTTGGGTCAAAGCCAGTCTAACTGATCTCGGTAGAATCTGAGACCGGTGCCGGTGTGCTTGCGCGCCCGGCGTGCAAAGTTCCACCTTGAAACGTACGCAACATCTGGTGGGGGTTGTGGCCGAGGAGCAGTATCACCACGACCAACGGTTCTGTAAGGTTGGCCGATAAGAATATGCTCCCACGCCCACAGCTGAACATTGAAAATGTAATTAGTATGAAATTCAAATACAACGGATTAGAATTAAATGTTATTTTTATTACCTGTAATATGACTAATGGTCCCACAATCTCCTTGACGTTCTTGTGGGCAACACTACATAGCCTCCTATACAGGTCTCCAAGGGCTGCGGTGCCACAGCTACACTTGGCGATGCGATCCAATGGGTCGTCAAATAAAGTTAAGTAAAGGAGCTGTATTTGGCTGTTTGTTTTATCGGCAAACAACACAGCTCCTATCAAGTATAAGGCGTACCTTGAAATGGTGCCTTCATCAGCATCTTCGGGGAGATGCGAGAAGGTCTGAACTAACCACGTGCAGCGCAAACCGCTCCCCCTGATCACTTTCGGTGGAGGGCGCTCTCCCAATATGCGATGCACCATGTCACGCCAGCTTGATAGCTGGCGTCCGGCTGTACACATGGCACGTCCCTCGATGGGAAGCCCCGTTAGTAAGGCTACATCAAGCAGTGTGATGGTAGCCTCACCTAGAAGGAGTTGATGGCACGTCCCTCGACCAGTGCTGTGATAATGGCACGGTCAACTCTGTCGTATGCAACGAAGTGAAAGTCGTACAACCTCGTTAGCTCCAGGTACGGGATGATCCTATCATTGATCACCCATGGAATGGAATCTGGATGCCTGGTGCCTAGCGTGTCTGCATCGGACACCTATGAATATTGACATATAAATAATTTACTTGTATGTTATCATTAGTAAAATGCAAATTACAACTATCGTACACCCAACTTGAGCATCCCAAAGAGGAGTACTCCTGTGCTCATGCTGCATAGTCAAGACACTAGGGTCTAGGGGTCCTGGAGCTGCTGGATCCATCTCCGCTACTGCTGTGTTGTCGGTTTAACATTATTATATGTGTTATAGATTATCATGCTAGTATAATATATATAACATATTACCTGGAGTTACAGGTTCCAGTATTGTGACCTTCGCTCCCACAACGACGACAATTAGTTCGTTTCTTTCTACTCTCATCCATCCGTTGGCAATTCTCCTAGACTTAGGCCTCACTTTACCACGAATTTGATCGGGATCATGTCTAAGTTCAAAGCTCGTGTATTGCGGCCATGACCTCTTATCGATCATTGGCATAAAGTAATGTTCGTATGTACTTGCATAACTTTGAGATGTATAGCACAGATCCACAAACCTCTCATATGAAAGGTGTCGTTTGATGCAAACAACAAGTACATGTGAACAAGGTAGGTGGTATATCTCAGGTTTGTTACATGTGCACTTCATTTGATTCAAGTCCACATGTTGAATCTTACGCCCCTTGGACGATCCTTTAGTTCCTCTCCCATTCTTAACTTTGAATACGCCTCTTCTATAATCAAAGGAGATTATGTCATGGAAATTTGCCTTCTCGGTGTTTCTATTGATAATCCTGGTGGCATGCGCTGTGTATGTGTCCTCCAAGTAACCATGCACTAGCACGTTCACGTTTTTGAACAAAGTAGTCGTTTACGCGATAGAAGGTGAATTCAACAAGTGTTGTCAAAGGTAAGAAACGTACACCCTTCATCACATAGTTGAAAACTTCAGCTAAGTACGTGTTAGTAACGTCATACCTATGACCTCCATCATAACACGACGACCACTTAGACATATCACCCACGTCATCAATCCAGAAAATTGCCTCTCGTTTTGCAGTCGCAATTGCCTTTAAGCCATTCATTACCTTAGCTTGTTGTCTTTGCTCAGCTGTTTTACCAAACAACTTCTTCAGCTGAACATTACCCATAGCACGATTGAAGTTGCTAAGCAAATGACGTAAGAAAAACCTATAATAGGCATTAGGTGGTTGCCACTCCGGCTCTTCCATGGTTGCTAAAATACCCGCGTGTCTATCAGAAATAACGAATAAACTCATCCTCTGTGTAACATGCTTACGAATACAAGCCATGAACCACGACCATGCACTTATATTCTCCTTCTCTACCAAGGCAAAGGCTAATGGAAAGATTCCCTTATCACTATCTTGGGCAATGGCAGTCAATAAGGTATGACGATATTTAGCATACAAGTGTGTGCCGTCAATGGCGATAAGAGGTTTACAATGATTGAAGCCTTCAATGCAAGGTTTAAAGGCCTAAAAGACACGTTGGAAGGTTCTAATATTAGGTCTTACATATACACCCGTGTCATTGTCCTCCTTAAAATACCACTCAAGTACTAACCCCGGGTTGGAATGTTGCAAAGCTTCTAAAAAGCGTGGAAGGAGTGAGTAAGAACCTTCCCAGGTCTCGTATATGGACAATAAAGCTTGTTGCTTTGCACACCACGCTCGCTTATAATTCACATCCACACCAAAACGATCTTTAACCATCTGCCGTGCGATAAATGCCTTAATGGATGGGTCTTTAGCAACACAATTTCTAATGACATTGTTAATGACAGAAGATGTCAGGTGAATGTGTCCAGCCGAAACAGTGTCACTACCCAAAACACAAGAACCATGCTTACCTTTATACGTAACAATACGCCATGAAGATAAATAAGAATCAAACGTAGCCCTAAGTCTCCATGAACAACCCCGCTTACACTTCAAGGTAAGGACAGTTTGGTTCGAGGTCTCCGTTCTGTACTCCATATTTCTGCGAATATGATACACTCTGATAGTTTCCAACAACGCTTCCTTGCTATCAAACATCATACCCTTCTCCAACTCTCCGTCTTTTTTGTAAGAGGTATCACAAGCCTAAGTCCTCCATGAGTTGTCCTCCTCATACTCGTCTAAAGGTGGACATAGGGCATAAGGTGTAGGAGGAATGATTGTAGGAATGTTGCCTAGGGTCATGTCATTTGCTAACGCATCCTCATCGACATCCACATCATCCTCAGAAGGATCGTCAATGAGCTCATTACTCGCATTTCCATCATCCCAAGGTCCCATCTAAATAGTTTCTCCTAAGTTAACTATTGAATCAATTGGAAGTTGATTCGTTGGGGGTTGAGAAAAAGTATAAGATGCGGAAGGAACGAAGGGGGTAGGAGCTTCTAGAGTTAATATAAGCATAGGGGTAGGAGTAGGATTAGAAGCAACTACATTCCCTAAGGGTACTTCTTCGACGTATAACTCCAAAGAGGGAATTTGGGTGGACTTTGAATGCTCCCACATAGTATCTATAGCCTCATCATCCTCAACAGGAAAGGCAAACAATTCTCCACTCATGTCATATTTAAAGCTTATATTTACGGTACTTCTAGTGGGGTCCAATCCAATCTTAGAACATATAAAACGTTTAAAGTGGTTCAAATCCATGTTCGAATTGCATGCAAACAACTTACGTCTTCTCCCAACATAATGAACTTTACCACTACTTTCTCGAATACAACCATTCTAAAAACATACTATAGTCACGCGAAATGATACCATTTTCTACATTAATACAAAGAACATCAACATCATCATCAACTTCATGCCCATACAAGTACATTATATTCATTTGATTATAATCTTTTTTGGTCTAAAAATTATTAAAGTCCATAATGTAACTAAGTTCATACATATATAATACACATAAAATCCAAATAATAAATCAATTCATAAGTTCATAAATAATATTTCTAATACCAACATCAACATTAACATTTCTAATAATATTATCAACATTGAATTTAACTAATTCAACAACATTACTTCAAAAAACAACATAAAGCTATAAAAACAATTAAAAATTACCTTGAATAGTTATGGATAATTAAGAAAGAGTCTTGATTTAACAACTAGTAACCTACATTTGAAAAAATAAGCAAATTTGCTTATAACCCTAAAAAACTACATATACACTAAAAAAACACAAACAAGTTTTACCTTTGAGCAACCTAGAGTATCCCAGACTAATTTTGAAGTGCCAAATTGAAAGAGGAATGCAAGAACTGATGGACTGAATCTATGGTTTTAGAAGGAGAATATCGAGTGTGAAGGTAAGATTTTGAGAATTAGAAAAAATGGGAAAAAAAAAGAAGCTGATTTGCGTATTTGTGCAGCATAGCTGTTCGCAGTTACTAACTGCGAACAGGCAAATAGGACAAAACAGTTGTTCGCAGTTAGTAACTGCGAACAGTTATTTTGTCCTATTTTCCTATTCGCAGTTAGTAACTGCGAACAGCTCCAAACCTCTGGTTTGAGATTTTCACGCTTACTTTTGGAATAATTATGTAAGTGGTATTATTTGGTTCATTTTTTTGATTTTTTGACTTAATGATTTCAAATTTTCACATCTAGACAGGTACATATTATAGCGTACAAGATGGATCCAACTGTCAAAGTTGCATCCTTTATTTATGCTCGGGCTTTCTAGGCCATCAAGTGTCCAAAGATACTACTTTCTTACTAATAGACATGTTACGAAACATGGGACGGAAGTCTTTATTGGAGTTTACCATAGCATATGAATATAAGTCCTTTGATTGATTCTAATCATCCTTCTCAATCAATCTAACTCTATAGTTCCCAAAAATATATATGTATTCAAGGACTTTTTATAGAGAAATATACTACTCAGCCAAGTCCTTACAAACTCAAGCATTGATACATTGTTTCATACAATTAATATGTCATCCACATATAATTTGAAGAAAATAATACTCACTGTTTGTCTTGTATAAACACGAATCTTTTGAATTTGGAGAAGATATTTACCAATTACTTTTTATTTGTATTTTATTTTTTATCTATAAGAAAACATAATCAAATGAAATCTTATTTGATTAATTAATATGAATTTTATATCAATGAACTTTTTATAATCTTTAATTATGCATAATTAAAAATAAAAGGATTGAAGTAACACATTTACAATCGTATAGAGGCAAATAAAACACTTAAAATGGATTGAAGAAAATAAGTCAATGGATAACAGAAGTGGGCATTCACGTTCTCAAATTTGGTTATTTCAGAACTTTATGGATAACTAATCATTATATCTTCCCATTCATATGTAACGTCGAATGAAATTGGATTATTTATAGATATGTTTTTGAAAATTAGATCAATTTTAGATTAGAAGAACTGGCGCTAGGTGAAAATTAAATTCAAAATCTTTGTCTAAGAAAATGACACTTGCTTAAACTATTTTTTTTTTTGATAGATTTTTAGTACTTGGATAACATATATTCACTTTAATCTTTATCATTGGATTCTTTCAATCTGTTTGATCTAATTCTAGTTCGGCAAATTATGACCAAAATGATTTTCCCTCCCCAGAACAATCTTGAATTTATCAAACATTGATCTTTTAATCTAAAATTTCTGTTACAGCAAGAATCAAGTCTTGTTTTCAAGCAAAGTTTTCAGTTCAATTCAATTTTTATCTAACTCTTCCTTCTCTCAGGTTGTAACCAAAAAAATTCTACAACAAGAAAATAGCACTTCTCTTTATAGTGGTATCCACACAAACACAGCTTATGCCAATAGGCATTAGCACATTGTCATATCAGGATTCAGGTGGATGTCTATATCAATTATTACTCAGAGGAAAGTGTCTTGGAAGAATCAAGTGGTCGGCTCCTCCCATCTTCCAATTTCCAATAGACACCTTTTAATAAGTCTATCTATAAATGTTTAAAACAAATCCGATGATATGATATTTATCCCATCTTGTAACTGAACCCGTTTTGACTCGACTTTAAAAATGATTTTCAATTATGTAACAAACAATATGGACGCAAAACACGATTTCACACAGACGCAATACACCTAACTCGAAATCAATCCAACCTAATGACCCGAATGACCTCTCAGTACATCCATATATCAAGCATCGTCTCAAGGAAACTTGATGAGTGGCATGTGCCCAAATTAATTGGGAAGGTTTGACCTTATGATAGCATGATAAAGACTAGTAGATTCTCTTTATGCAACTGACAAAGAAAATTCAATGTGTGAAACTAACGGCAGCAATGCATCAAGCCATTCTTTGGGAAAAATTTTTAAGCAGATTAAGCTATAACATTAAGGAGTTGCGACTTTTAAGAGCTACCGGTATCACTTTGAGGCGCGTACATGGGCAAATATTACCGAGTTGAAAGAAAACGAAATACAAAATACGCTACTTTCTCTTGGCACCATTAATATACATCCATTGTTGTTCTGCAATACAAACTTCCATGATTACACAGTTAAGATCACACTCACCAGTCAACACATTCTGCAGCTCGGGTTTCTCATGGCTTTCAACACAAATTTTTCGATATCGACTGGCATCGGCCAGGAGAGGGGGGAGAAAACTCACAAAAAACAATCTGAGATATCATTCACATGCGGGCTTTGTATCAAAGCTGCTAAGACAGATTGCAAAGGCCTGGAATGCAGAGAGTGGGTACCGATAATCCATGGTGAAAATGTCTTTTCCAATCTTTCCGAATTGCAGTATTACCTTTTCTTGCTCAGCCGCTGAAATATTGTGGTGCGGCTCAACAGCTGCTACAAGCTGGAAATTCTTGACTGAGGCAACAGTCACTCGACCCCTGAAATTCAAGCACCAGCACTGCAGTTGCTCGTGCCATCTAGGAGATTTGTTTTTTAGTATAAGTCGGTCCTCGGAGATTGTGGGTGGTAGCTCGGATAGACTAGTAGAGCTAAAATTGATAGCTTGATCCTTCCCTAATAAATTAGGTGCGGGCAGACCTTGCTTCTCGTCAGATGATCGGGCAAAGGATTGAGGTATCGGTGCAGAGCCTCCCTCTTGAATTGAAGCAAGAGGGATCGAGTGCATGACACAATGTAGTCTTCTGGGCCCCCGCGTACGAAGAACACTCAGCTCGTAGGAGATAGTCGCTATGCTGTAATTGAAAGCAGACACTTTCGGAGAAACCTGTTTAGAATGAAACCTACGACTCGATCGACTGTTTGTTTTGACAACTGCATCCTCCGGTGGCTGGCTGTCAAACATGGTGAACTTGGTACCCAGAAAATTCGACCTGTAATGAACATAACTCGTGTTAGATCTTCATTTGTGGGTTGTTACCAGTTGGTGGGATATAAACCAGTTACTGCGATAAATAAGCTTGCCTGAGCTTTCCGACATATGCATTACTAGCTCTAGAAAAGTCATCTGCAACTAAAGATATTACAAAGTCTGTGCTCGTTCCTCTTCGTATTTTCTTAGCAGCCAATAATAACTTATCATTCTCATCTTCAGCTGCATATGATCAATAATTACTTCAGCTGGGGCGGAGAAAAATAAACTATAATTTTTAGGCCCGGTGTATTTTACATTTATTCAAACTTTTAGGGCCTAAAAACAAGTAAATTAAACTAAATCTAAAACAACTTTAGGCTTGTGCGGTTGGGCACCTTGCACCTCTCTTGTACTTCAGAAATATCTCTTAGAGCTAAAAATCTTTTTTGATAGACAACCAACACTTAAGATACTATCTCGATGCAAAGTCCAATCTAGTCAATTTAAGGACTAACTGAATAAGGAGCTTACTTTAACTGGGTCCGGGAATAATAGACCTAGAATCACAACATAGCAAGAATATGATCTCATACTTTATTTCGATATGGTCATACTTTATTTTCAATGTAAAGCTGTAATCTTTGAAGATTACATATGCACTTCAAGCTGAAAAAGAACACCAAATGCTATAAAACAAAATCACAAAATTACAAGTAGACAAGACTTACAAGGTGTCAATCCATAGAATAGCCGGAAAGTTGAAGTTGCTCTATCTCTTTTAATAAAACATTGAATAGGCAAATCGCGTGGCCCAGGCTACAATCAAACCACAAAAAACAACAATTAGAAATCAGATAGCAAGATTAAAGGTCTTAATTCAAGTTGCAAAATCTTTCAAATAGTAAACCAATTAGGTGGATGCTGTGAGAGTATATAATATATCCTGGGCCTCAACCATCATCTGAAGCTTTCAGTTGAGGCCCCAGGATATATTATATACTTTAACACGCCTCCTCACACGAGAGCCCGTTGGGTTGAGGCCTCAGGATATGTTATATATTCTAACAGGTCAAGGAACTATATCAACCAAAAGCTAAGCTGAGGCCTCGGGATATGTTATATACTCTGACAAATGCATTAGTTTATTTTGGTTCGTGTAGCCAACAGAATTAGTCGGCTTCAACATTGTTGTAGACTTGTAGTAATACCTGCTTCAAAGAGATCGGAAAAGTGAGCCTTCCACATTGTTCTGGAGTCTGAACAATTTCCTTAGTAACCTCTCTCCATGATCTACAAACGGCAGCACAAAACACTACAACACTCCTTGCAGGCCAAGATGTCTCACTAGCTTCAACCCTTCTAATAATATCTAAAAGCAACTCTGGAGGCAAATTCGCCCACCGCCCTTGCTCAATTTCCTCGGTAATAGGTGCTGCATGATCAGGTGCAATATGTGACCTCGTTCTACCTCGCCAATGCCTCCCCCCTTCTCGTCTCGAGAGATTTCCAATCCCGTCCCTCATTCCTTTTAGTTCTCTTACAATGCCCTTGAAGGACATCGTGTTTTACACTAGATTAATCTTTCACTGCATCCACCAGAAGAGAAATTCAGAAACATTACAATGAATCATTAGTGAGATAATTCATCTTGTTTTCTTTCAACCCATCAACCTAATTAGTTTTAGGATATTTTAAAATTTCCATGTTGTTTTAGAGTATTATGGGCTTTCAACTCATCTACCTAATAAAGAACTATTAAATAAGCAGTTGTCATCTTGAATTAGTCTTTTTAGTTTGATAATGACATTGAACCAAAAACAGAATCAAAAATGATTAACAAGGAGCACACTTCAGAATTCAAATATGATAAATGGTGACAATAAACAGTTGTCGGGATATTTCTCGAGTTGAGGGACTTTTTGGCCGCACCCTGTATGATGATGATGGTGACAATAAATCCTTCACAGCATATAAATCATCATCTAAACCGCCCGTGAAAGACGACAGAACATACCCTTATCAGAGGAGATAAAGGAGGTTGTGGTTGTGGCCAGAAAAATCCTCAAAGCGTACAAATCACAAGCAGAATGAAGTAAAAATCTTCATTCATTGAAATAGCAACAAAAATAAAGATTTTTTTTCAATAAAACCTAAACCCCAGGATAAAGTTTCAATTTTATAAGTTTTTAAGCCCATAAGTTAGCCCCCCAGAAAAATGTGACATGATAGTAGATCTACAACGGCCTTTAAACCTCATTAAAACCCCATTTTTAGCAGATGAAAATGACATAAAATGAGCTGTAGAAAAATAAATGATCTTTAATAACCCAGAAAAAGTCGCACTTTTAACAAGAAATATCAATAAAATTCAATAAGAAAAAACGAATATTCATAATCTAAAATTAACCCAGCAAATATAGTATCTCCCGAAACGCTAAACCAGAAATTAGCTAGTTTTATCAGAAACATGAAGATATGATACATACATTTATATCATATGCTTAGTAATTTCAACAAATTCATATCAATCACAAAATTTTAGCAAAATGCAACGAATTTCATCAGCTAAATATATATATATATCATTAAATGTAACATTTTCAAATCCCACAATCCAGAAAATCGGGTCTTATCACAATCAAAACATCTACCCGGAGGATCAAATTTAAAAAAAAAATGCAACATCCAAAAATAAAAAGAAAATACCGACCTGAAGAGGAACAAAAGCAGCTGCAAGGATACTAGAGGAAGATACTGAGAATAATATGAAGAGAAATTTGAGAATTTTTTGTTATGTTGAAGATTAAGAGATCAAAAACAGAAATCAATCAAAACGACATAATTCTAATGTAATGTTGAGATCATATCATCAAATCACTGACATTCAGATCTTGTTCACAGACAGTAATGGCGGTCGACACCGCACAGGATCGGAAACTGACCGAAAACTGCCCGTTGCCTACCCAGCCACCCACTTTTTCTGCCCGTTTTTACTCCTAAAGATTATATGAATTCTCTCTCCTCTTCATTTTAAAATTGTTATAAATTTTCGAGATTAGAGGCCCTCTTCTCATTTCGTTTATTTTCTCCCTCCTCTAATTTTGCGCCGCTCATAAAATAACAAACAAATTCTCAAGTTAACTAGTGGCAATACAAAATTGAAAATCAGTATTGCTCTTTCTATTTTAATTAAATTTCTCATTTAAAATAATACTTTCTCCATTTTTTTTTCATTTACTTTTTAAACAGTTTTTAAAGTAAATTTTAATACTTAATATATCTATATATGTATAATAAAAAATTATAAGAAATATATAATAAATAATATACATTATGATGAATTTAATGAGATTTCACATAGATATATTTTATCTTCAAAACAGGATGAACATTAAATAACGAAGAGAGTATTAATTTATTAATTTAATAAATAAATATTAAATAATGAGAAAAGCAAATAAGAAAAAATTTGAAAATTTAATGGTCTATGTGTTGATATTTAAATTTCACTAGAAATCTAGAATATATGTA
>NC_080049.1:24373729-24533729 GCF_026212465.1 Amaranthus tricolor
TATATATACTGAAATTAGAATTAAAGAGGAGAAGTTGTTAGGTTTCTGATTATATTTCTGTGTAAGTATGAAAATAAAGATGATAGTATACCCCACTTCGAGAGGAGACTTTCTCCCAGGTGAGCAAGCTCAATAACAAACTTTTTGATACCCAATACAATGCATGCATCAGGTATTTAAACAAAACAAGAAATAACAACCTGCTGACATCACTAAAAATCGAATGACATCATAATACAGCCAAAATATTAATTAATTAATTCTTCAATTCTTAGCTGCTCTCTTCCTTGTATATGTGAATAGGACCGGCGGTTTATCTGGTTGGCCCAGTTGAGTCCTTGCATTACCTCCCACCCAAAAAGCCACCTTGTCCTCAAGGTGAAAGTCGGGAAAGCGAAGATCAAGTGAAGCATAGTTCTCCCAAGTTGCCTCAAAATCTGGAAGGCCCTTCCATTTGACAAGCACTTCCGCTGTTATAGCCCCTCCCAAAGAAGCATTACGAACCCCAACAATTTCCTCTGGTTCAGCCACCATAATCATATCCTCAGTAAGCTGGGCAGGGATAGTAGGGCACACCGGCGCCGAGCCAACGGGCTTCTTGAGTTGGGAGATGTGGAAGACCTGACGTATCTTGGCTTTTGGAGGTAAGGATAACTTATAGGCAACCTTCCCGATTCTCTCAAATACTTCAAAGGGCCCGAAGTAACGAGCAACAAGCTTTTCATGTAGCTTAGTAACTATAGATTTTTGACGGTAGGGTTGCAATTTCAAAAACACCAAGTCCCCTACTGCAAACTCCATATCTCTCCTTTTAACATCAGCCTGGTGTTTCATGATTTGCTGAGCCCGAAGTAATTGAGCCTTCAAATCATCGAGTATGGCATCCCGTTCTTGCAACTGCTCCTCGAGGGATGAATTTGCAGTGCTACCCTGCTCAAAACGGATCAAGGTAGGGGGGTCTCGTCCATATAAGGCCTTAAAAGGCGTACACGATAAAGAGTTGTGATGGGAAGTATTATACCAGTACTCTGCCCAATCCAACCACTTACTCCAGCTTTTAGGTTTCTCTCCAATGAAACACCTGAGATAGGTTTCAAGCCCCTTGTTTTCCACTTCACTTTGTCCATCCGTTTGTGGGTGATAAGCTGTGCTCCTTTAAGTAAGTGCCTTGAAGGCGAAATAACTCCCGCCAGTAATGACTCATAAAAATTTTATCGCGATCTGAGACGATAGTAGAAGGAAAGCCATGTAATCTAACCACCCCATGAATGAACGCTGCTGCCACTCCTTGGGCCGTAAAAGGATGCTTCAAAGGAATGAAATGGGCATATTTAGTCAAGCGATCCACCACCACCAATATTGTGTCGTACCCCTGAGATTTTGGTAGCTTCTCAATGAAGACCATAGTTAAATCTTCCCAAACCCGAGATGGGATTGGTAATGGTTGCAGTAATCCCGCGGGACTAAGGGTTGAGTGTTTGTTTCATTGGTAGACAATACAAGAGGATACGTATTTGGATACACAACGCCGCATCCCCGGCCAATACCATTCTCGAGCCAAACGCTGATAAGTTTTAAAATCTCCCGAGTGACCACCCATGGCTGAATCATGGTATTTCGTCAACAATTTGGTGACCAAGTTCGAATCACCTGGAATGACCATCCTGCCTTTGTATTTAAGAATCCCATGTTTAATGCTATAGCCTTTAGGCACTGGTTGTCCTTGTTGAAGGGCTTGAACCAATTGCTGAATAAATGGATCAGCGTGTATTTGCTGTTGGAAATCCTCCCATTTGATTCCTCTAGCTGAGATTAGAGTGCTACACTCCATATCGGGGTGTTCCTTACGAGATAACGCATCAGCAACCTTATTATGAGCCCCCGGCTTGTACTGAATATCGAATTCATAACCCAATAATTTACTCATCCACCTCTGATACTCCGATCCCACTTCCTTCTGAGCCATGAGGAACCTGAGACTTTGTTGATCCGTACGTATAATGAATTTCCGACCTAGAAGATATTGGCGCCATTTCATCACCGAAAGGACAATTGCCATCAACTCTTTTTTGTATACGCATTTTTGCCGAGCTCGCTGCCCCAATACCTTGCTGAAGAAGGCTAAGGGATGTTCTGATTGCATAAGCACCGCACCAACCCCAAACCCGGATGCATCCGCTTCAATAATGAACAATTGATTGAAGTCTGGCATAGCTAGCACAGGAACCTGAGTCATAGCTTGCTTCAGTGTTGTAAAGGCTTGGGTGGCCTCTTCACTCCATCCAAATTGGTCTTTCTTGAGCTGTGCAGTTAGAGGAGCTCCTATGGTGGCATAGCCTTTCACAAACTTGCGATAATAACCCGTTAAACCCAAAAATCCACGGAGCTCCCGAATGTTTTTAGGAACAGGCCAAGAAGTAATTGCTGAAATTTTCGATTGATCCACCGCCACCCCGGATTGTGAAATAACATGCCCCAGATATGCAGCTCCTCCTTCCCAGTATCGCATTTCTTCCAATTTGCGAAGAGTTGATGATTAGAGAGTAACTCTAACACCTGTTGTAAATGTACTATGTGTGCCTCCCATGACGTGCTGTAAATCAATATGTCATTGAAAAAGACCAACACGGACTTCCTTAAGTAAGGTCGGAACACCTCATTCATAACCGCTTGGAAGGTGGCCGGAGCGTTGGTTAAACCGAAGGGCATAACCAAGAATTCATAGTGACCCTCGTGTGTACGGAAGGTTGTTTTGTGGATATCCTCGCGCCTCATCCGAATCTGATGATACCCGGATTTTAGGTCAAGTTTACTGAACACCTTAGCACCATTCAACTCATCCAATAACTCATCTATGACCGGGATCGAAAACTTATTTGGAACCGTAGCCTTGTTAAGCGCCCGATAATCGACGCAAAAACGCCACGACCCATCCTTTTTCTTCACCAACAGGACAGGACTAGAGCATGGGCTCTGTGAAGGTTGAATTATTCCTGCTGTCAACATATCCGTAATTAAAGATTCGATTTCATCCTTCTGTCCCTGGGGGTATCTGTAAGGTCGTAGGCTAATAGGGTCAGTACCCTCCTTGAGTACTATGGCGTGATCATGGGTTCTCTTAGGAGGTAAGCCCGAAGGCATGTCGAATACATGCTTAAACCCCTGTAGAACATAATGTAGCACTGAAGGAATTTGCCCCATATCTAGTTCGCCAGCTACTTGTTGATCACTTGACATTTGATTAAATTCTACCAAATACCCTCCACCTTCCTTCTGCAAGGTTCGTATCATCGCTTTTAATGAAATTTTAGTTCTCCCAAGTGAAGGGTCTCCCTTAAGTGTTACATGCTCCCTCCCCAGCTGAAATTTTAAGGTCTGGGTTTTCCAATTACTCATTATGGTAGCCAATTTTTAAGCCACTGTACCCCTAAGATAATGTCAGAATTTCCCAAAGGAAGAGGGAGGAAATCCTCAATGACAGTCATACCTGGGAGTTGCAGATTCACTTCTTTGCACAGCCCTGTACCACGCATGGACTCCCTTGTCCCCAATGAAACACCGAAGGATTTTGTCAGAGTAAGTGGGACGCCCAATGTTTCAACCACCTCCCTCGATATGAAGTTGTGAGTTGCCCCTGGATCAATCATAACCACTACTTCCTTGCCCAGTATATAGCCCAGCAGCTTAAGAGTGCGTGGGCTCGTAAAACCCATAACTGAGTTGAAGGATATTTCGGGCTGAAGCTCTTCCACCATTTCTGCCGGCGTCATCTCTTCTGTTTGATCCACCACATTTAAGTCCACCTCCTCTCCATACTCATCATCCTGTGAGATCAATACGCTAAGCTCCCTTCGACGACACTTATTGCCGATAAACCATTTCTCGTCGCACCTAAAGCATAAGCCCTTCTCTCTCTTCTGTTGGACCTCCCGTTCTGTGAGTCTCCTTATTTCTCTAGGTTTTTGGTTCATGTTTGTGGTAGTGAAGGTTTTGCTTTGGGGTACGGTTTGATTTTGGGTTGCGGTAGGGAAACTTGTTGAGTATGAAGATGATGGAAAGGTGTTTAGGGTCTTTGGGTTGTATTTTGTAAAAGGCACAGTTTGGGTTTAGGCTGAATACTTGTGGGTAGGCCCAATTCTCAGTTTCTCTTCAACTTTAGCCACCAAGTCCATTGCCTGGTCCAAAGTAATTGGGCCTAACAATCTTACCTCGGCCCGTACTTCCTCCTTAAGGCCATTTATGAATTTTCCCATAGCAATCTCTTCAGGTACACCTTCTAGGGGAGCCAAGAGTTCAATAAACCTTCTGCGGTAATCACCCACCACTCCTATCTGGCGGTTGTTCAGCCATTGCTCCTGAAGCGTGCCGGTGGAGGTAGAACGGAACTTCCTTAGAATTAGTCCCTTCATCTGACCCCAAGTGGTCATAGGATGACGCTTGTGCTCCCACTGATACTAGAAGAGCGCGTCGCCTTCCAGTGCCACCACTGCGACCTCCAGCTTGTCCTCCTCTGAGAGCCGATAAAACTTAAAGAAGCGTTCGGCACGGAGGATCCATCCATCCGGTTCTCACCATTAAAGGAGGGCATATCCAGCTTCTTAAATCTCCAGTTAGCGCCGTTGCCATGATTCACACCCAGACCTCCATCATTTTGAATACGAGATTGATTCGGCGAACCACGAGGTTGTGCCCTAGCATCTGATTCCCCGGATTCACCATCGAGGCGTGAGCGAAGAGCACCCAACGAGTCACGTACCTTTCGCTGAAAACGCTCCTGGTCCTCGCGATTGTGCGCCACCTTCCCATCCAACTGCAGCGAAAAAACAGCCAGTTCTTGCCGAAGATGTTCAAATAACTGTTGCTGTTGCTCGGCGCGTGAATTAGCGAGAGCATTTGCGATCTCCTCAGCCACGATCGAGCACATCTCCGTCATACCCTGTTCCAGTTGTTCGACTCTCTGCGTCACCGTTGATGGAGCCATCGCCACTGTTCACCGATCGAACGATGCTCTGATACCAGGTTTGTAAAGAATCAAGTAATATATATACTGAAATTAGAATTAAAGAGGAGAAGTTGTTAGGTTTCTGATTATATTTCTGTGTAAGTATGAAAATAAAGATGATAGTATACCCCACTTCGAGAGGAGGCTTTCTCCCAGGTGAGCAAGCTCAATAACAAACTTTTTGATACCCAATACAATGCATGCATCAGGTATTTAAACAAAACAAGAAATAACAACCTGCTGACATCACTAACAATCTAATGACATCATAATACAGCCAAAATATTAATTAATTAATTCTTCAATTCTTAGCTGCTCTCTTCCTTGTATATGTGAATAGGACCGGCGGTTTATTGGGCTGGCCCAGTTGAGTCCTTGCATCTTGTTAAGTGTGTGTTTATTGCCTTCTTTTGTTTATACTATGTTTTTTCACTTTCTTCTACACTACCTATTGCCATTGTTGGGTCCAAGTACCTTTCCTTTCACCTTCTAATCAAACACATTTGTAAATTCACCTCGAGTACGAATTAATAACTAGTATTAGTGGCAAGCTTGTGATCATATGCACAGGGTTGTCAAACCACATTATTCAAGTGATAAAATTGATTTTTGAGGATTCTATTTTCTTTAACAACAGCTAATTTATTAACTAAAACTTGTGTCTTATGTTTTATTAACTTGAAATAATATGAGATATAGGACTATTTATACTAAATGTCTAACCTAATTCCCTAAAAATACTAGGGCTAGTTATAATAAACACCTAAAAATAGAAGATACTTAAACTATTTTATTTTCTAACAGGTTGAATTATGGTTTGTTGGATCATAGCAATTGGATGCTAAGAAGATAAGCAAAGGAAAGACAACTAGGACTTTGGGACAACTCATTCACAAGTTAGGGAGTTTAGATCAATAACAAGTGAACAATAAGTAGGGTAATATGACAAACTAAGATGAGATGGGCGCATCCACTTTTAGATTTAAGCACCACTTTGTGGATGACAAAGATAGAGAGTTTTAGGATTCTAGGTCCTTCACAATATCCAAGCCATACACATAATCTTAACTAAGCTATGAAGAGGAATCAATAAATTTTATCTTCTAGGCTACTTGTTCACGAGTAAGATTCTCGCTACTAACTTTCATAGTCAACTATCCAATCTATGCGTAGAGTTGAAGTAGTGTTAGGCATTCTTTCTAGGGATAGACCTTGACCATCCTTGTAAATTGAGGAAAATTTGAACTAAATAAGCAAAATAATATAAAAAGTCAAACAACAAGCAATGTTTTAAAATATTTCTCAAAGTAAGCACTTTTTTCCCAGAGCTGAGGTTTGGGACTAACAGCCAACAAAGAAGGCGGGTAAAAAAAAAGTCAAGTTCTTTGTTCGCTGTTAGTAATAGCGAACAAAGGTTTTATTTAGTCAAACAGGGTCAAACTTGTGTTCGCTGTTACTAACAGCGAACAAAGGCTTGACCTTGTTTGACCAGGTCTCCTTTGTTCATAGTTACTATAAAGACCTGCTAAAAAAATCAAAGTCTTTGTTCACTGTTAGTAACAGCGAACAAAGAACTTGACTTTTTTTTTACCAGCCCTCTTTGTTCGCTGTTAATAACAACGAACTACCCAAATCTCAGCTTTGGGAAAAAAGTGCTTACTTTAGGAAATATTTTAAAACATTGCTTATTGTTTGACTTTTTTATATTATTTTGCTTATTTAGTTCAAATTTTCTAAATTGAGAAAGTATTAATTTTTCCTAAGGGGCTTGATATTCTAACCCATACCAATGACCTCCCAAACATGTTAGTGGGTCAATAACCCTATAATCCTGGTAAGTAACTACTCACTCATAATGCATGAAAACATAAAGACAAACATATTATTGAAGAGTTAAATAACTGTCTGTTTTTAGGGTTTTCTTGTATTATTTTCGGTTAATAATAAACTGTTACAAAGCTGAGTTTAAGTAGCTACAAACTTACTATAATCACAATATTACAATCTCCTAATTATCTCCCTAATTGATACTAAGAGTCCTGGTAAAAAAGGTAATGTACAAGATTTGGAATATTTGATTATACGTGATTTATTTTTTCCTTCACTCCCCCTCAAGTTGGATCGCGTGATTTCGAACGCCCAACTTGTGAAGAGTATCTTGAAACTGTTCTGCTCTGATTGCCTTGGTTAAGATATTTGCCAATTGTTCTTTGGATTTAGCATATGGAATATGTATGATCTTCCCCTCAAGTTTTTCTTTAATGAAGTGTCTATCAACCTCCACATGTTTAGTTCTATCGTGCTGGACTGGATTCTTAGATATGCTTATTGCTGCTTTATTGTCACAATTCAGCTCACAACTACTGTTTTGATGAAATCCAAGTTTTGTGAGGAGTTTTCTAATCCACAATATCTCAGTGACCCCTTTTCCTATTCCTCGAAATTCTACTTCTGCACTGGACAATGCAACCACCTTCTGTTTTTGACTTTTCCACGTAACTAGGTTTCCTCCTACGAGTGTGAAATACCCAGATGTTGATTTTCTGTCATCCCTGTCTCCTGCCCAGTCTGAATCTGTGTATGCTTGCAGTCTGAGATGTTCATTTCTTGGAAACATTATCCCCTTTCCAGATATCCCTTTAAGTACCTTAAGATCCCGAGGATTGCTTCTATACGATGAGTCTGAGGCTGGTGCATAAATCTACTCACAATTCCAACTGCATATGCAATGTCTGGACGGGTGTGTGAGAGATAAATCAATTTTCCTACCAGTTTTTGATATTGTTTACGGTTTGCTGCTTCTCCTCCTTGAACTGTATGGAGGCCATGATTTACTACAATGGGAGTATCTGCAGGTTTGCATTCTAGCGTTCCAGTTTCCGCGAGCAAATCTAAAATATACTTCCTTTGACATATGAAGATCTCTTCATTTGACCTGAGCACTTCAATCCCTAGGAAGTATTTGAGTCTTCCTAGATCCTTCATCTCAAATTTATCGAACAATTTCTCCTTTAACATCTCTATCTCCTTTCTGTCATTTTCTGTGATAATCATATTATCTACATAGATGATAAGGCATGTTATCAAGTCTCCTCTTCTTTTAAGGAAGAGTCTGTGGTCTGAATTGCTCTAGTGATAGCCAAATCTCTTCATAGCAGAGGTAAACCTGCCAAACCATGCCCGGGGAGATTGTTTCAGACTATACAAGGTCTTTCGAAGCTTACATCCTTCAATTTTGAAGAAGTTCTCTGAGAAACCAGGAGGTGCTTGCATGAGCACTTCTCGTAATTCTCCATGAAGAAAGGCATTCTTAACATCGAACTGATGCAGCGACCAATCTTTATTTGATGCGATTGAGAAAAGGATTCTAAAGGTGTCAATCTTGGCCACTGGATAGAATGTTTCTGAGTAGTCAATCCCATATGTTTGTGTGTATCATTTTGCAACCAGACGTGCGTCATATCTTTCAATTGTTCCATCACATCTGTATTTTATTGTGAACACTCATTTACAGTCTACTACCCTTTTCCCTTTTGGAATAGTGCATTTCTCCCATGTTCCATTTTTGTTGAGAACATTGATTTCATCCTCCATTGCTTGTTTCCAGATTTTGCTTTTAAGAGCTTCTTCAACTGTTTTGGAAATTCTTTCTGAGTAAATAGCAGTTTGGAAGGCTTTGGCTATCTCAGATAGATTCCCTTTGAGACTGTTTACTAACTGGATATTTTGATCGTCAGGACTCATATTCCGGATCATATCGTTTGGGAAGAATCCCTCTCGTGCTTCTTGGAGGTAGTTTGTGTTCAGTTAGCTCTTCTACTGTTTCAGGGATAGTTTTTGTTGCTTCTTCATTTTCCTGTATCTCAATAATAGGGCAATTTTCATCACAGTTAGAGGGATTAGTAGTAGTTTGATTTACCTCCATAGAAGGATCACTGGACAATGGGAATAAAGATTTTGGTAGTGAGAGATGTTGTACTGGTGTTTCGAAACCAATCTCGGGGGTATTGCCAACTTGTTCTTTTGAGTCTGTGTGAACTGTAAGCCAACTTAGATCGTCCGTGGTCTGTTTCTCCCCCTGACATCTAAGGTGGTGATAGTAGTAGGAGTTTTCATGGAAATCACAATCCAAGGTAGTGTACATGTGATTTGTGATGGATCGAAGCACCTACATCCCTTTTGATGTACACCATATCCAACGAAAACAAATTTGACTGCCCGAGGTTCCAACATGGTAAGATTTTGTTTTGGTAGATGGACATAGACAACACATCCAAATATTCGGGGAGGTAGAGAATGGGTTGGTGGAATTTTTGAGTGTAAAGAAAGGGTATCAAGAGGAGTTTTATAGTTAAAGGCTTTTTGTGGGAAGACGGTTTGTGATATAGTTTGCAGTAGCAATGGCTCCAAGCCATAATTTAGTGGGGGTTGGAGATTCAATCATGATTGATTGAGGTATGTTGAGAAGGGTTCTATTTTTACTTTCAAGAATCCCATTTTGTTGGGGGTATCGGGACATGAAGTTTGGTGTAGAAGACCTTATTCAGAGAAAAAATTTTGCATTTTATGATTAATATATTCCCCCCTATTATCGGAACGAAGAATGCGAATTTTTGTTTGGAACTGTGTGAGAATGAGTTTATGAAATTTAGTGAAGACATCATAAACATCAGATTTATGTTTGATAAAATACACCTAACTCATTTTAGTGCAATCATCAATAAATAAAATAAAGTATGAAAAATAAGAGGTGCCTCCATCAGGAGCAGGGCCCTAAACATCTGAATGCACAAGCATAAAAGGTTCAATAGCCTGACTCAAACTAGGATAGTATGAATGTTTATGGCTCTTAGCCAAAATACATGACTCACAATTAAATCTATATTAGATCCACGCAAATAGGGAAAAAGATGTTCTAGATACCCTAGGGAGGGATGTCTAAGTCTACGGTGCCATTTCCACAGTTGTTGCTCTACAGACTCACGAAGAAGCGCTGCACAACCCTTTTGAGATATCTTCTCCACGTAGTACAAGCCATTCTTTTCAATACCACGCCCAATAATTTCCCCCGTTCGTTGATCCTGCACAATACAAAAATGAGGCCCTATCATAACAGTATAGTTTAGTTCTTTAGTCAGTTGACTAACAGAAAGAAGTTTATGAGATAAATCAGGCACAAATAAACAATTATTCAAAGTGAGTTTGGGAAGAATTTTAATAGGGCTTGCACCCTGGACTGCACACATTCTCCATTTGCTGTTTGTATAAGTTTTTTATTTCCGATTTCCTGAGTTCCATAAGGTCATTTTTGTCGTGGGTCATAGTGTCTGTAGCCCCACAATCAAAAACCATTTGGTAGTTTTGGGTTTAAAAGAATTTTGAGTAAGGCTATTTAGGGCAAAGTGGGTATTTGGGATTTTTTGTGGGTTTTCGGGTGTATGGGTTAAAAAAGGGTTTAGGGGTAATTGGTTATTTGTGTGGGGTTTAGTATTACAGTTCTGTCTCAATATTCTCAATGATCCATGAAGTAACCGTGGCATCTTGTTGGGTCCATTTTGCGTATCCTGGGTCGTTTGGGGCTGGTGGGGAAGCGATGATGTGATTGAGCTTCCCTCGCCCACTTATGGCCTGGTACATTAATTTAGACCATCTCGTATAGTTTTGATGACTCAGTTTTTCACTAAGGTTGATGGCCTGATTTGAGCCTCCATCTTGGTTGGCTCGATTTGTTAGGGCTGTTTAGTATTTCCTGTGGTTGGTTCATGGTGATGGGTTGTTCAATTACCTCCACCAATTTTTTTCCGTCAGCTTCAGACATGATTTCAGGTAAGAAATGGTAAATGATGTGGCCTAAAAAACGGTTTCGGTCATTTGAACCACCGTTGGCTTTGATACCATGAAGAGTTAGATAACTTTCTGTTTTTAGGGTTTTCTTGTATTATTTCTGGTTAATAATAAACTGTTACACGGCTGAGTTTAAGTAGCTACAAACTTACTATAATTACAATATTACAATCTCCTAATTATCTCCCTAATTGATACTAAGAATCCTAGTAAAAAAGGTAATGTACAAGATTTGGAATATTTGATTATACGTGATTTATTCTTTCCTTCAATTATAACTCATTATCATCTTTATTATACCTATTATATCCTACTCATAAAAGTTTGATCATGGCTTAGGAAGTATTAGAGAGATAAGGTATTGGCCAGTTAGACCCAAAATAAAACAGGGTACCCAAAAAACGCTATAGGCAAGACACATAGCACGACAAGACAAGACAAGACAAATATAAATACTAATCTAATAACAAACCAAAGGAATATAAATATCAATCATAAAGGCACAAACAATGATCATGATGTAGATTACTACCGATGATCTAGGATAACTAGTTGTATCCTTGTCAAGTCTTCAAAAAATTTGAACTCGATCATGTCATTGATAATTCGCTCCCCCCACGTTTTTTAGGCCTACCACAAAATTTCTTTCCATCAACCGTGATGTTTTCCTCCCTTCTAACATGTGCATCAGCGGTCTTCCTTTGCACACGCTCAAACCATTTCAATATATTTTCATGCATCTTTGCAGGAATGGGCGCAACTCCTACCCTTTTTCAACATGGTTCCTAATCCTAGCCTTTTTGGTGTGTCCACATTCCACACATCAACTCTTACATTCACATCTCTACTACTTTCATCTGATGCTCATATATCTTTTTAACCGACCAACATCTTGCTCCATACAACTCAGTTTTATCACATAACACCCCGTGGTTGCTTTCCACTTAAGTCATCCGCCTTGAATTCAGTGTATTACATTAATTCCTAAATATTAAAATCAGTCGTTTGCACCACAACATCTTGCTCTTTCGCACTAAAATTTGCTGCTATTATTGTTGATTATTGATTGTTGATTGTTTCTTATCCTAATTTTTTTTTATCTCTATTTAAAACATGTGAGCTAAAATTAACTGCTGCAAAAATAACAATCCCCATCGTGGTGAAAGCTTGTAGAAGGTTTTCACTAGGATCTTGTTTTTTCATCAGTTCTACTTTTTGCTACTAGCTCTTGCACACTTGTTTTATTCAAAAAGTATTATGTTTAATCCCATCTTTGGTCTCCTTCAATGTTGTTGAATATCTTCATGTTCTCAACTCTCCAACTCTCTTATCGATGCATCTTGTGGTTGATGTTGCACATCCCCAAAACAATACATCTTGTAGTTAACAATTGTTATACATTGGACTGTGAGAGATCTTAGGTAATAGGTGTTTAGGAGCAATAATATTAATTTGAGCTTATATATGTGCTATCTGTAGAGTTTTCAAGTAATGGTGCATTTTCACCCACTGCTTAGAATATTTTGACTTTGTAGAAGTTTTTAAACCTGTGGTACCCTCACTAGCATCTGTTCGAAATTAGTCATCTCTTAACAAATCAGTTAATGCATGTATGCAGGTTCAGGTTACCTTAGTTGATGTTTCTACGAGTCAGAATGTGATCACAAGTTTGGAGGACTTTCATTTTGTCCCTAGGAAGGATATCTTATCTTCGTATATGGGCCATGAAAGTAAAGAATACTCTCTACCTGAAGATAGAGCCGGTGCCATTGCTTGTATGAGTAAAGCTCTAGCACTTTTTATAAAGAAAGCTTATGATGATAATTTACTTGTTGGAGCTATCGGTCTTGGAGGGAGTGGAGGAACGTCTTTACTGTCCTCCGCTTTTAGAATTCTTCCAGTTGGTGTGCCAAAATTCATTGTTTCTACAGTAGCCGCTGGCCAAACTCAGCCTTACATTGGTACGTCAGATTTGGTATTGTTTCCCTCTGTAGTTGATATATGTGGAATCAATAGGGTGAGCAGGGTTATTTTATCCAATGCTGGAGCTGCATTTGCGGGGATGGTTCTAGGAAGCTTAGAGCGATCATTGGATTCTGCTAATAATAAGGATAAACCTACTCTTGGCATTACTATGTTTGGTGTGACCACCCCATGTGTTGATGCTGTCAAAAACAGGTTGCTCGAGAAAGGTTATGAATGTTTGGTGTTCCACGCAACTGGGGTGGGGGGGCCGAGCGATGGAAGATCTTGTTAGAGGTGGTCTAATACAGGTTTTGTTCTCATTGTGCTACACAGAACAGTATATTTGTTGCAAAGATATCCTATTTTGTCTCTTGCTGTATTTATGTGGAAAAATGTTTACTGTTGAATGTTGATACTAACTGTAATCCAGATTTCGAATGTGATAACTTTTCTTATTTTCTAGCTGAACTAAATGTAGCTTTTTTGGACAGACATTAATAATTACTCAATGAGATGAATACATTTGTTATGTTGTGCTTTTTCTTTATTTATGAATTAGTTGTGGTTGCAAGAAAAACTTATCTCACCTCCAGTATCAATTTATCTTAAGTGTAAAAAATAATGAATTTTTCATCATTGCGTTTAGTTCTAGAGTTTTATCAATTACTACTTTGATTTCTCTTAACCTATCATTGTTGTTTTCAATATTAAATAGGGCGTGTTGGATATCACAACAACCGAAGTCGCTGATTATTTAGTTGGAGGTGTCATGGCATGCGACAGTTCTCGCTTTGATGCTATCATAGAGAAGAAGATCCCCTTTGTTCTTAGTGTTGGAGCCTTGGATATGGTAAACTTTGGGGCAAGGGACAGCATACCTTCCGCCTTTCAGGGTAGAAACATTCATGTGCACAACGAACAGGTGATTCACAAATGCACCAGGTTTTGTGAAATCATAATAAGCAATTTGATATTAGGAGATCCAATTAACTTACCTTCATCTTTAGTACTCAATGTTTCGTTGTGCCTATATAAATAATTGTGGAAACTTGGAATATAAAAAAGGGACTGGAAGCGTATTATTGTTTCGTGATCTTGGTAGTGTTTGTTCTTTACTTGGAGTCATCGCTGCAATTATCTTGGTACCCAAAAAGGAAACATCCTGGCTTGTTGTTTGTTAATCAGGGATAAGATTGCATACTTTGTATACCTTCTGAGTTCTGAATGCAACTTCAGTGGGGTTGATTATTTAATTTTGGAGGTGGTTCTGGTAAACTATGTTTGATTCCGTGCGTTCTTTGTATTTATAATTTGTTTTTCTCGAAGAATGTTACTGTTGGATGTTTCTTTTACAGGACTCTTGGATTCTGAGGTGTAAATGTGGATAACATTATTGTAATTGTTCAGGTGTCACTTATGCGGACCACAACAGCTGAAAACAAGATGTTTGCTAAGTTTATCGCGGACAAGCTGAGCAAGGCATCATCAAAATTTTGTGTCTGCTTGCCAGAAAAAGGTATCTCTGCACTTGATGCAACTGGAAAGCCTTTTTATGATCCTGAAGCAACTGGCACCCTACTTAATGAACTGCAAAGGGAGATTCAGACAGATGAAGATCACCAGGTTCTGTGATTGAACTCCTATCACATATTTCTTTTTTTGTTGTGATTTGTAACTTTGACAAGATTATTAGAACTATATTCCAAATTCTCTAAAAGTTGACTCATGTCTCAATCTGTAGGTAAAAATATATCCTCATCATATCAATGACCCTGAGTTTGCAGCAGCATTAGTGGATGCATTTCTAGAGATCAGCAGCAAGATTGCACCAGGTTCAAGTATTGAGAAAGTTTCCGCTGGCGAACACAATCAATATCTTTGTGAAGATTTGAAACGTGATGTAGACTCATCTAGTTATCCATCAGTACAATACAGTTTGACTGAACTCCCTGATGCAAATAAAGGTTTACTTCAATATTTACTTAAACTGATATGTTTTGGACTACCTATGAGTTATGACAATCACATTTTTGGTATCTATAGGCACTAATCAAGGTTAATATCAAATAATAAGTCTGTTTTTAACAGGCAACCCGTGCGTCACACTTAATATTGACTAATAAGCTGCTTTTTTTAATAGTATTTTTGTTTGCAAAGTTTCTTACTTTTCAGATGTTTGTGTAAAAAATTGTCCTTAGGGGTAGTGCACGATGGTAAGCTCCTTAGAACTGCACGAGTTTGACAAAACCAACCCACAATAATTTTGAGAACTTTCATATTCATCTAAACCAAATAGTAAAAGATAAATTCAGAAAAGTGAGTCTAAACACCTCTAGTTTGATCACAGTTACAGTCTAAATTGTTACGATTACACCTATGACCTAACTTCAAGGTTTTCATTGATTTTTCTATCTCTCTTGATTCACTCGATATATAAAAACAAGAATCTCCCTTAATCTTTTATGTTAAAATCTAGCATCTAACAAAAAAGTTTAACTCTCCAATGAACTTCCCATGCACATTTTCCCTCCTTGCCTAATCCTTCTTCATCCAAACCCTTTTATGGTCCATGAATAGCTTAGGCATCAGTTTCCAAGCGTTCTGACTTCAGGCTTGATTTAACAAGAGAATAAGTCTTCCTTACATCCTTGAAAATCACTGAACAGCCTGTTCAATGACTCTGTTGGGTGATTCTTGATGGTGCACACTTTAGAAGTTAGCTATGGATGGAATAAAAACTCCCCCGTTACGTTACGTTATGCTTCTTGTGTAACCAATTTGAAAGTTGCCACAATGTTAAATCCCGTTATATAATGGTGCATGAATTTTCATGGTTAAAACGTCGCATTCATTGTTACCTAATGTGTAATGTCTGTTATTTTACCGTTACAACATTATTTGTCCCCTCGTTAAAATTTCATTAGTAGCCATTAACTTTAACTATTTAGATCACTTAAATTGTAGTTACTAATAAATAATTAACTAATAAGTTAATTATACACAAAAATTACCTCATATGGTGCAACTATTACGGTTATGGGCACATTATTGCATAATAATAGTAGTTCAACAACAAAATTGCAATTACAAGTTTGAAACTCCCTTTATGTATTCCCCCAAAAATTTCACATTGCATCGGTTGTGATTCGCATTACTCTGTTATAGCCGAGTTCCGCGACCACGCAACCGTTTCCAGAAACACATCCGCGACCGGTGGTTTTTTCCCATGCTATGGAGAGAGAAGGAATCTGATTTTAGAGGGATAGGACTAAAAGGGAGATGATAGAAACAGAGAATCTAATACGTAGTGCTATTTATTTAGCCTTTCTTGGAAGAGAATCAAAGCTCTCAAATGCTTGAAGTCTCTTCAATTTCTTCTTTTTTTCTGTTACTGTTGATCTCTAAATGTCCTGTTTATAATAGTTTCTGTTGTGATAATTACTGAAAGTTAGATATCATATCAGATAATGCTCGCCACTTGATGCTGCACTTGTGCAGCTCATATGATACAATGGCGCTTGGTGCTTCACTATCTTCCATAATCTATTATGAACATTTAGAAGGCAGTTTACATATTTCGTTTAAATCAAATTTCTTTCTAATTTTGTCAAAGAAATTTCATCATGCGAGTTTGTCACTATCTAGGCAGAAAACTGCAACGTGCTTTCTGCAGGGCCTTTTGATTCTCTCGTTTTCTCCCTTTCTTCTCTACTAGATAGAGGTCTCTATTTATGTGGTTTATTGGCAAATTAAGTTAACAGATTATTCTGTTTTTTCTTTTATTTTCCTGTGCAATTTATTTTCTAATGATGTTTACATTCTTTCATAGTATCTGATAGTATTTTACTCTTAAATCCTCTTTGTGATGAAAGAAGCTGGGACTTGATTGCCTTATACGAGTATGTTTTTATGAGTGACCTCTTGCGTTAAATTTCATTTTTACCTGAATCCAGCTTTTTTGTTAATATCCTTATCTACTTCAGTCTTCGAAGCATGTTTCCTTGAATCACTTTTCTCTACTACAACAGATTTACCTAGAGCTGCCAATCCTAGTAAGTAGGTTTCGTTTTGTGCCAAATTTGTCGGGTTCACAAAATTTATCAAAATGTGCTTTTGCTGTACATTAGATGAAACAGGGTTGCAGTATGTAGGCGACTACCAATGTAAAACAATGTCAGTTAAATTTTTGAATTAGGATAATGAGTTAGTAGAATATGAAAATTGATATACCGAGAGTATATTCAGATTGGGGGGGGGGGGGGGGGGGGTTGCTTGTTCATACATGGAAAAATACCGCAGTCGTGGATGGCTAGATGCGTTCACGGAAACGGTCGCAGTGTCGTGGAAAACGCGAATCGCGGGTGATGCGGTGTGAAATTTTGAAAAGAATTTTTTGAACTTATAATTGCATTTTTGTTGGTGAGTCACTGTCTTGGGTTTGGATTATCTTGTTGTCTGAAGTTGGAGATTGCAGGCTCAAGATCTTCACATGGACTGATGCTAATCATTGATTGCTTTATGTGGTATTGGATGGTAATGATTCCTTTTATATGTTGACAGAAACTCTGCGAAGAAGGCAGACAATATTGCGGACGCTCAATGATCAAATAAAAAAAGGAATTCCAATAATAGGAGGTGGTGCTGGGACAGGGATATCAGCTAAGTTTGAAGAGGCAGGTGGCATTGATCTTATAGTCATATACAACTCTGGTAGATTTCGGATGGCTGGACGGGGATCGTTAGCTGGCCTATTGCCTTTTGCTGATGCAAATGCAGTAGTTCTCGAAATGGCAAATGAAGTTTTACCGGTAACCTTCAGACATCCTTGAAACTGATTTTTCACCCTTGAATCATTATACGGTATTCATCCTCAAGATCTCATTTAAACTTGTGTCAAATGTTAGTGGACAAACCTTTATTTATACTGATTTGAAACTGAAGAATCTGCAAGTAGCCCATAGAAAGAATATGTTGTGCAGGTGGTGAAAAATGTACCAGTTCTTGCTGGAGTATGTGGGACTGACCCTTTCCGCAGAATTTATTATTTTCTAAAACAAATAGAGGCAATTGGATTTTGTGGGGTGCAAAACTTTCCAACTGTAGGCCTATTTGATGGTAACTTCAGAAAGAATTTGGAGGAAACAGGAATGGGATACGGGTAACCTCACACTTCTTTTATATATTTATATATATACCCCATTGATCCCTGTATAACTTTGCGGCCTTTTTTTAAAGTTTCTTTTTTCTATTGTTTATTTTGTCAGTTTGGAAATTGAGATGATTGGTTTAGCACACAAAATGGGCCTTTTAACAACTCCATATGCATTCAACGAAGATGAAGCCGTAGGGATGGCAAAAGCTGGTGCTGATATTATAGTAGCGCACATGGGACTTACAACTTCTGGATCAATAGGTGCAACAACTTCCGTTTCAATGGATGAAAGTGTAATTCGTGTTCAAGCTATTGCTGATGCAGCACATAATATCAGGCCGGAGATTATTGTCCTCTGTCATGGAGGTACAAAACAATAAATTTTGAGTGACATTTACTTTAAGCTTCAGCTTTTATCTCTGCTCGTTGCTTACCATTTTAAATCATGTGGATTAACTACTCGTTTGAAGATAACGCTTTAGGTGAAGTATTATGTAATTTGTCAGCGTGTTTCTTCCATCAGCCTTAGTGCTTGCTAATACTTGAATGATGACATGATGTTGACTATTCTTTTTGTTCCTTTTATTTTGCTCCACCCCCCTATAAAATCAAAGTGATGGAGGAGTAAAGATGTTTCCAAATTTGTGCTTATCTGAAATTTTAGTCTTATTGTAATGAAAAAAAAAAGATGAAGATGGTAGGTGCCTTGCATTTGGAAATCTCCTTGGCCTCTACATGGCCAACTCATGTCGTGCAAATGCCCGTATTCTGACATTCTCGCTTGGTACTAAACTGCCAAACTTTATGATCGGGGAGTTTCTAAAATACCCTCTGGATATACAAGCCAAGGCCATGAACATTTGGGATCACTCTGATGTATTTTGCTATGTATAGAAATGTATGATTGATTGCAAAGGTCACTTATATGTTCCTGACATAACGAATGTTTAATGTTGCTCTAAAAATAAGCAGTGATGAAATGGATTGAATGTTGCAGGTCCGATATCTGGTCCAAAAGAAGCTGAGTTCATACTGAAGAGAACCAAGGGAGTTCATGGCTTCTATGGGGCATCCAGCATGGAAAGACTACCCGTCGAGGAGGCTATAACGAGCACGGTAAAACAATATAAATTAATTTCGCTGAACTGAAAGTCTGAAACTCACTTGGTTGCCAGACTTGCTTTCTTTTATTAGTCCAATGTTTGTGACAGACAGAAACTAACAATAAGGGAGTGCTAATGGGAAAAAAAATAAATTTTGTGCATGTTTGAATACAATTTTTTTGCTATAAACGACTTCTTTGTCAATATGTCATTTTCTAAAGCGATTTGCCGGACAAAACTACCAGCAGTTTCGGCATGACTTCGTAAATAACCTTGTTTAGTAATTACCTTTTTAGTTAACTAATTGTCTTATATTTTAGTTTAAGAAATCAGCTTTAAAATTGAGTTGACTAAAGTTTTAAATTAATTTGATTGCTAATGTGTTTGGTGAAATTAATTTTTAAAATTAGTTGTTGAAATATGTATAAGGATGAAAATTGATGTAATATATATAATGTAATAATCCCTCCTATTCAATATATTTGTTCTTTTACCTTTTTAAAGCACATCGAGTCGACATTTTAACCTCTAATATCTTTAATTGTGCATGATTAAAAATTATAAAAATTTAATATTAATAATCTTTGCATTGAAACGAATAAAATAAGATCTCACAAGATATTTTAACTTATAGATTTAAGAACAAAATACAAATTAAAAGTGGTGATTAAATAGTAACCAAAAAATAGATGTGACAAGCAGAAAGAATAGGATAGAGTAAATGTAAAACGCTGCTATTGTACATCTTACAAAATTCATACCAAAAGTTTAACTTTTAATCAAATATTATTCATTGAATTTGACATTTCATCTTCTCATCATTTCCTGCTAGTGATTGTTTCTCTTTCGTCTTGAATAACAAGTTAATCATCTCCCCAAATCAAGTTCTTCTTAGCGTTGTTGCGGTTTATTGGTGCATCCCAATGTATTACTTCTCTCTGTATCTTAAAATTTAATATATTTTGATTATTGATTTCTTTATTTCAATTCTTGATTTTGAAATCTAAATCAATATGTCCTTTGAATAATTCTTATATCTTGGTTTCAATTTTTGATTTTTGAAAGACAACAATTAATTCGTGATCTTTTTATTTCTTGATGTCATCTAAAGTGATTTTTGAGTTTTTTTTTTTTTGTTGAATGTGATTGTTGGTGCGACAAATGTGCAATTTTTGAGTTTTTGAAAGACAACTATCAATCTGAATCAATTATTGATTATCGGTGCAACAAATGTGCAAATGAATTGTTTATATCAAACCTCAAGGAAATTCATAAGCGTTAATTTATTGAGTTTTTTAACTTGAATTTTGAGTGTGATTTTATTTTTTTAACAGTATACACATTCAATTTTGGAGGGAAACTATAATTTGAAAATTTTGAAGGAAAGAAATACATTAACTGATATACTTCTATATATCTTCCAAGGACCATCAGATGCTGATGTTTTCTTTATTTTTTTTAATTATAGTATGAATATTTAATTCAAATTTACATATAATGTTGCTAAAAAACATTTATCTGAAATTGAAAAAAAAAAAAACATAAAGCATAATTCAAATTTATCAAGTCCCAACAAGGTGCTATTCAACAAATTAATTGTTAGAAATACATGGACCGACACAAATTTAAATCACACAAATGAAAGATTTCATACTGTGTGAATGACAATAATGAAATTAATCACCGAAGTTTTAATAAGTTTAATTTTATTACTGTCTGAGTTTTAATATCGATATGCCATACTTTCATTTGAGTGATTAAGATTTGTGTTATGCCATGTATTTCTAACAATAAATTTGTGAATAATACCTTGTTATGACTTAATAATACTTGTATAGACAACATTACATGTGAAATTGAATCAAACACTCATACTATAATTTTAAAAAGTAAACAAATCTACGATGATGTTGAACGGTGTATGTATTTCTTTTCTCCAAAATTTTCAAATTATATAGTTTCCTTTGGAAGTTGATTGTGTATAGTGTTAAAAAAAATAATACTCCCTTCTATTCATATTAAGTGTTCTATTTACTTTATACACTTATTTAATCCTTAATAAATCGAGTTATGTATAATTAAAAATTATAAAAAGTTGATATAATAATCTTTACATCAAAACGAATCAAATAAGATCCCACATGATTATGTTTTAACTTATAGATTAATAATAAAATGCAATTTAAGAGTGATAAATAAACAGTGTCTCAAAAGTAAATTCAAAAATTCAAAAGTAAATTCAAATATCCCACATGCATCTAAGCTGAATAGGAGGGAGTATTACTTAAAAAATTCAAAAATCAATAAACTAATGCTTATATGAATTCTCTAGAAGCTTGATATAAACAACCCATATGCACATTTTTCGAATCAACTATCAAAAGTTTATTCAGATTGATCATTGTCTTTAACAAAACTCAAGAGTTGCAAATTTGTTGAATATTTGTTGCATTGACAATCACATTAAAAAATACTCAAAAATCACTTTAAATGACATCAAAAAAATCAACAATTAAAGAATTGACTGTTATCTTCAAAAATCAAGAATTGAAATCAAGAAATCAAGAATGAAGATGAAATTCAAGAAATCAAGAATCGAAATCATGAAATTGAAATCAATTTAATATTGTAATTCAAGTTGAAGTGAGAAGTAATACACGGAGATGCACCGGTTAACCGTAGCAACGACAAGATGAACTTGATTTAGGAAGATGATGAGCCTGAAATTCAAGACGAACGAAAAACAATCGTAAACAAAAATTGATTGTCTTTCATAAAATAAATCAACTCAAATGTTTTAAGATCTACTGTTACAATGCTTTGAATGAAACTGAAAATTGATGAAGTCATGGGGATATTGGAGAAGACATATCGAAGGGAAAGGAAATTGAAAAATACCGCCATAATCACTGGCATTCTGGAGCTATTTCTGGAAATTGATGGAGGAGTTATTATTTTGGGAAAAATAATGCCATAAATGTGTTTCAATTAATTGATTCAAGTTTCAAACTTTTCAGTTTCCTATTAAGTTTATAATATTAAATTAGACCCCTACATTATTTTTTTGTCTTTAATAGCTCTTTCTCAAGGAGGGTCGTTCCTGACTCGTTCCTGACTATAGGTAAGGTAGACATTTGCCTAAAGCCCCAAGTTAAAAATGCCTTAAAATTAGAAAATGCTAGTTAATAAAGTAGACACTCATAAATTTGCAATTTATGAGTAGTTTTTTATCATTTAAGAATTATATAGCATGTCTACATTTTTAATGCTAATTATAATATTGGGCTTGTTTTTTGTTATTTTTCTATACAACCGTTTAAGTTCAGATTCAACCCTCCATAGAAAGGATCCATTTATTTCATATTGCCTAAAGTCCATATAATCCCAAAAATGGCATTGATTTTTAACCTACCATTTGGACTGGGCTTGAATGTAATGGTGTTGCCCACAAACTGCCTCAGCCAGCTTCATCAAGAATTCTTGATAAAGTGTGATTAGGCTATAGATCATTAGCTAGTCTCTTGAAAGACCGTCTCTTTGAGACACATATTTCAAGCCCAACCCATTAAAAATTATTACCTGCCTACCGTATTCTTAATGCCTACTTAAGTTATCCTTAATGGTTACTTACCGTATCCTTAATGCCTATTTTCAATATCTTAAATGTCTACTTACACCATTTTTAATGCCTATTTATAATATTTTTAAAAATATATATAATGGGTTGAGCCAATTAAAAATGGTCTCTCTCGTCTCACAAAAATTTGTGATAGACCATTTGAATCAAGGACATTGTATTTATAATATTTCTAATTGATTTATGGAGTACACATTTTATTTACTTTCTCTAGTTCAATATAATGTGTAAACTTCTTGTTTTCACCCTATAGACCATTTGAATCAAGGACATTGTATTAATATATTTACCTGCCCATATATTAAAATTTTAAAAAATTGATATTTGTGAAAGCGTACATTAAAACGAATTAAACAAGATTTCTCACTAAACTGTATTTTTTCTTATGTATGATATAAAGATTAAGAAGTTAAATGATATCAATTAATAAATAGTAGATACTATTCAAGTGTAGCAATTATTTTTAGAAGTAATTAAAAAAAATTGGATGATATTAAACTTAATAATATTTATTTTAAATTTGGTGCAACAGTTAGCATCGTGGATACTACTTTTTGTAGAGTATTTGTAGGGATATTAAACTTCAAGAGTATGTTTTAAGTTGATATCATAGTTAACTCTTTAAGTCGCAACCGAATTGTTGAATATGTTACTTTTTTTGTGAAGTGGGATTTATCTAACTTTCGGAGTAAATGTTGTGATCCCTCGTCAATAAAATGGAACCTATTGGCAACTACTACTATTTTATTCATTTCTTTTTTAACATTTTGACTGAATTAATTACTAATTATAAGTAGGGATATGCAAAATAATTTAAATTATATTATTCGATAATTGGGTGATTTAGTTCAAAAATTAGGAATTTTGTGAAATCAAATATCTCTTTTTTAAATAATAATATAGAAAACTCTAAAAAAAAAAAACTTGGCTTATGTATTGCTAGAATTAGGCTTTAAATTTTGTATATTAGACATCCATGTTTACGATTTTCAACTACACATAAATTGCATAACTAATCAATTGCTAATATTTAAGTTTTTGATCATTCAACCAAATTTCCTAAGTAATTTAATTTTCAAACTATATATTAATCTTGAATTGATAAAAGAAAGTGAAGTGGGTTCAAATGCTTTTGTGTTCACAAGAGTGCAAAATAAAAAAAAAAATTAGATATCCGACATTTTATCTGAGGTAAACCAAACATTCTATCTAAATATTTAATTAATCCGAATCGTAAAAGAATAATAATTTTCCTATTCAAAAAATTAGTTATTCAGTTACTCAAGTTAGATTCAATATCGAAATTTAACAATCCTATAATTGATAACACAATTCACATGATCGTCTCTCAAGTTACTATTGGATGACATGTTTGTGCCTTCATTTTGCCAACAACTTAAATTCAGGTCATTAAAGAACATAAGTTAAGTCATTTTTTAGTAATTTTTTTATCTGTATAATTTGTGTAACCAAAATTTTGAATTGTCCTAATAATAATTAAAGGTTTTCTTTCATTTTAATGATAAATGTTCATTACTCACAATGGACTATTAATTAAGCTAGTTAACTAAGATGTTAATTATTTTTTTTAGGTAACCTGGTCAATACGTTTTAAGGTTTGATTTTTTTAAAAAAAAAAATTTTACAAAGTAGACTAATTCAATATCTAAGTAATTTACAGTAAGTCTATACAACTTCTAGTCCAACTAAAAAAAAATATTTTTTCTTAGAGCCAATGTCACTATAATTGACCCTTTAGTAGATCTGTCACTACTAATGAAAAATTAAAATGATAATGTTTATAGAAATAAAAAAAATATGTATTCTAAAATTGTTATTTATTTAATTATGACGTACACTCACCAGCATTATAATGCTTAATATTCTTTTTGTTTCATTTAATATATATGAACCTCTTGATAGAGGTGTGAATTCTAATCGTACTGGTTGAATAAGACGAATAATAAATGAGTAGCAGAAATAAGTAGATGAAATTAAATAAATGAAGTATGGATAATTTAAAAGAAAATCATGGAGAAAATTTTTGAGAAAAAGAAAAGAATACAAAGTAATAAGACAACTTTAAGTCAATTGAATATTTTTTTTGGAGTTTATAATTGAATTGTATTTAAGTGCAAATTAAATAAAACGGCATCCTGTTACTCAGACTCGTTATCAATTATAAAATGAGGTTGTGAATTTACAGAGTAAACAAATGTAGACTTGGTTAAGACGTCCAAATTGGGTTTGACCGGGTCAAATATAGCTTTCCAAAATTAGACTTTTTGGGGTTATCAGAAAAGTATACTCCTAAATGCCATGAACTTTCCAATGTCAACGTAAATTTGAAGATACAACGGTATTTGCTTGATGGACAAGTCCAATGCCGCTTGTTCTACACTCCTCACCGCGCATAGAAATGTCACCACACTTATATTTACCTACCGTGAACCATTCACTTTTTTTAAAAAAATTTACCCATTTCTCTTTGATGCAAAGTTATCCAAACTAGAAAATTAATTTGAACTATTAAATTGTAAAGACATGATTAGCATTAAGAAAAGATGTGTTGGAAAGAATTTAAAAAGTCATTGAAATACAATTCAAAATAAAAATATTACAAATTTAAATGGAAAACTTTGAATGAAAGTAGAAAAAGTTGTGGCAAATTGGTAAGGACAAATGAAGTAATTGATAGGCAAGGTCAATACATTATACATAGGGATGCAAACGGGGCGGGGCGGGGCGGGTATTGAAATTCCCATCCTCATCCCCATTTGTTAATGCGATACCCATTTTCGTCCCCATCCCCACGACGGGTATAATTTTTCCCCGTCCCCTCTCCGATGGGTTTGTACCTAAAACCATCCCCGTCCCACCACCTATCCAAAGTCTCAAACAATTACATATCTAAAGTCTCAAACAAACATACAACCAAAGTCTCAAACAAAAATACATGTCTAAAACAAAAGTATTTCAACATCAACTCAAAATCATCCAAAGCCCAATAGCTCATATACTTAAATAAATACATTTTTAATACTTGTACATCATACTATTCATAGTTTCATACATTTATAAATTTGTATATTTGTACATATCTTGAGGGGGGGCGGGGTAGGGATGGGGCGGGTATCACCTAAAACCCATCCTCATCCCCATCCCCATCCCCGCGGTGGGTATGAATTTTATACTCGTATCCGCCCCATGACCCATCAAACCGGAACCCATTCCTTCCCCAATGGGACGGGGATGAAGCGGGTCTCCTATTAAACCCCCGCCGCCTGCATCCCTAATTATACACCCCTTGCCTTGGTGTACACGGTAAAAGTATGAACAAAGCCCCAAAACCCGATGACACAATAAGAATTATGACTCTTAAACATTGAATACTACACCTAATAAACATTAATATTGATCTTAACATTAAAATTTTGTTACTACTTATATCTGTTTAGTTTAACCGATATGAATTTGTATTGTATCTAATGCATCTAATTGATTATATTCGAATTTATCTAAGCAAATAATGGAGAACCATCCAAAAACTCAAGTTGAACTAATTTTTAAACGCATAATAATATTATAAAATAACCTAAAATCAAATCTTACTTTACTCGACCTTCAATATAGTCGAATTAGACTCTTACCCAACATGTTCATTAAATTAATATGATCTAGATCAACATGTTCTAACCGCAACTAACTTTGACCTATACTGACTTTCATTTAGACCTAATGCAAACTTTTAACGATCTGAAACTTATTAATTAGTCTATTCAAATAGTATATTATCCAAGCCCAAAGATAAGTAAACTTATATTTGATAAAACGTACATTTTCTTAAATTGTATCTAAAATTTAGTCTATTCAAATTGCAAATAATCCAAGCCCAAAGATAAGTAACTTATATTCAGAAAAATATTTCATTAAATTGTATTTATATTGTAGTGAACTCGTATCTAGCATATTAAAAAAATTAATATTATTTTTTACAATATATATTTTTACTCACTTCTTTTCAATTTCTATAGCTCACTTAGCTACATAGATTCTTCCCAACATACTTAATATCCAAAAAACATGAAATTTCCAAACAATTGCCTTCCTAATAAATCCTATCCACTATAAATATTGCCTGAAATCAAAACCTGCTTCATTACGAATAAGCTGATCATAAAACCAACTCTTATCTCCTACACTATTTTTGGCTTAATTAATGATATAACACATAATTAAGCCCATATATATCATCCTACAATTACTAAAAGTATTCCTTTCTTCAAATACCACATATTGTCATATACTCGCCCCTTTCACATTCATTTTGGGCTCTTTCATTCTAGTAATTATTTTAATTTTTACAGACTTATTATCTTTCTCCATCTTAACCATTTATTTTTATCATTTATTTATTTTTGTCTTATTTTCCGACCTAATTTCCATTTCCACTAAATTTATCTCAAGTGCGTTCTCATAGTAAGAGAAAGACTATTAAAAAACCATGGCAGTGAGTTCCAAAAACATGGCAGCAGCAAAATCAGTCCTATCAACCCTAGGCTCAGTAGCAGCCACAGCCGTAGTAGTCCGCACAGTTGTTAACGACTTCCTCCCACACCAAATCAGAGACTACATCTTCTCCTCCCTTCACTCCTTCACTCGCACCTTCTCCTCCGAAATCTCGATGATCATCGAAGAGTTCGACGGCCTCGAAACCAACCAAATCTTCGAGGCCGCCGAACTCTACATCGGCGCTCGCAACAAAACCATCTCCACCTCCTCCACTTCATCCTCAGCCACTCGCCTTAAAGTCCGAAAACCCGAATCAGAAAAACAAATCCAAGTCAGCGTCGATCGAGACGAAGAAATCGCCGACGTATTCGAAGGTGTCAAATTCAGGTGGGTATTACAATGTCGAATCATCGAGTCGAAAAATTATTATAACCCACGAGACATGAATTCCACTTTAAGATCCGAGATCCGATCCTTTTGCTTAACATTTCATAAAAAATTCAAGGAAATTGCATTAGAAAAATACCTTCCACATATATTAAAAGAAGCAGAGTTTCTGAAACAAGAAATGAAAACAATCAAGCTTTTTACAGTGGATCCAAATAACTTATATTCGGGTCCGGCCCATGTATGGACCTCCATTAGTTTAAACCACCCAGCAACATTCGAGACATTGGCGATAGACCCAGAGTTAAAAAAGATGATAATTGAAGATCTTGGAAGGTTCGTGAAGAGGAAGGAATATTATGAACGAGTAGGGAAGGCGTGGAAGAGGGGTTATTTGTTGTATGGGCCTCCAGGGACTGGGAAATCGAGCTTGATAGCGGCAATGGCGAATTACTTGAATTTTGATATATATGATCTTGAGTTGAATGGGTTGAGGTTGGATTCGGAGCTTCGGAAGGCGTTGGTTGGGACGGCGAATAAGTCGATTGTGGTGGTAGAAGATATTGACTGTTCTATTGAGTTGAATGATCGGAATAATGGTGAAGGTGTCGGTGTTGGTCCTCCTTTGGGGTTCCATGAAGAAAAGGTTAGTTCACTCTTTTATTTTTCAGCGCGCCAAAACTGACTTTTAAGAGTTAGTTGTCAACATGATAATTTTATTTTTGTCATGAACTCATAACTATTTACTTATTCCGGTCCTTTCATTAGTCCATTATAAAATACTATCTTTGTTTTCTGTCGTTACTTTAGATTTTTTTCATTTTAGGGAGAGAAATTTAAATTTAATTTTTAAAGTATATATTAAAAACAAAAAATATATATATTTATGTGGAATCTTGTTAGATTCATTCTTAAGCAATGAATTTTAATATATAATTTTTATAGTTTTTTATAATACGTACAAAGAGATATCGAGACTCTAAATTTGATTTAAAATGCATGTAAAAAGTAAATTGGACTAACAAAAAGAAATTGAGGGAGTACTTTTCTGGTTATTATTAATTGCTACAAATAATGATTTTTATCCTTTTTTAAGATATCACTATAGTCTAGATATGCAAGTAATAAAAACAAGAACCGTTATACTTTAGGGAAAAATAAGTTTTTTGAAAGATATATTAAAGATAAAAATATTTGTATAAGATTTTGTTAGTTTAATCTTAAATATAAATTTTTAATTATGCACTTTTTATTATTTTTTATGATGCAAATTTAATGACGCTGATGTTTAAAATTTTCTTTAAAAATTAAAAAAAGTAAAATGGCAAAAAAAAGGAAAAAAAATAATATTTTCAAATGAAGTATTTTCTTTACCTACTTTACTAGATTTTAATAATAATTCAACTAATTTTAATGCCTATGATCGTAAGTCCTCAAATAGTTTTCACAAACTTTTCTTTATCATTTATTCAATAATCCCTACATAGTTCTACCAACTTAATCGTTTATTAAACATTTTTTTAACGCTCTTTGCATCTTTTAATTTCTAATAATTTTACTACATGATTCTTATATTTTTCCACTATCCTACTATCTATATCATTAATATATAAGAATTATATACTTTCTCCTATACACCCGATGTGTCCTATTTAATTTTTTATCATCTTTTGGGTGGTTAAAAGAGATCACATGTGAAAAAAAAGTACACTGTTTTTAAAATTTTAATAGGTGTAAAGGTGTGAAAAAGTTAAGTTTAATAAATATAAATTGGTAAAATTAATATACTCAAAATAAAAATAAGATATTTAGGATGACTTTTTAAATAAAAAAATGAGACACTTAAAGTGAATAAAAAGGAGTATTAATTAACTTGGAGCTACTAAAACGGGAGTTTTCAAATTCTTTTTCCTTTTAGCTAGCCAAAGTGTATTATACTTAATTGAATTTTTAATTTGAAATTACCCAATAATTAATGAGTCAAAGGTTATATTATTTTCATCAAATTTTATACTAGAATTAAATTTATTATTGAATGCAAGTAATTAACTTAAACTTTTCAATTGTGAATAAATTAATCAGGTAACTCTATCTGGTTTACTGAATTTCATCGATGGACTATGGTCAAGTTGTGGGAACGAAAGAATCATAATATTTACAACAAACCATAAAGAGAAATTAGATCCAGCATTACTACGTCCTGGCCGAATGGACGTCCACATTCACATGTCTTATTGCACACCTTCTGCATTCAAAATCCTTGCTATAAACTATCTATGCATAACCCATCACAAACTGTTTGCTCAAATTGACCCACTTATTGACGAAGCTGAAGTCACCCCAGCTGAAGTTGCTGAGCAACTAATGAAGCACGATGATCCTGATTCCGCCCTCGAAGGCCTTATCGAGTTTCTCAAGCTAAAAAAGTTCCAAAATGATGAAGCTAAGGCTAAGAAATTGGAAGAAGCTAAGGCTAAAAAACTTGAAGATGAGACTAAATCTTCATCTAAAGATCAAAATGATGATGAAAATAATGGTAAGGAAGAAGTAAAGGATGGTAATAATGAAATTGATTTGGTTGAAAAAAAAGATGTTGAAAATGAAGCATAATTATTCATTTATAGTTATTTTTTTGTGATTTTTTGCTTTGAATCTTGAAATTAAGTTTAATGTATTATAAATTCATGTGGAGTAATTGTTAGCTTAAACTTGTATTGAACAAAAATTAAAGGCTCTAGTTAATTATAGGAAAGTTTGTTATTATTGATCCAAATTTTTGTCATCGTGTCAAGTTAGCTCAAAATAATTCATACAATTATATTAAATTTCTTTTAATAATAACTAACCCAAACTATATATGGGAGTCATAAAAAATTAAGAGTATTTTTAAAGGAAAAAGAAAAACATGTTTTATTAAGAGAAAGTTATTGTTTTTGTATATAAATGAGTTATTTTGAGTTAATCGATAATAGACTTTATTTCTAAATAATAGCAAAAAATTTAGATTAATAATATCAATTTTCCGTTGTAATATCCATAAAAATAATGAAAATGATGAATGAGATCCTAAATGATCAGGTAAAAATCTTCCCATATGTTGTTGAAAAAAAAAGTCTGGATTTAGGATTGACATTATGAGATCATTTGGAGTTAATTAATTAATAGATGCATTATATATGTAAGCAAGATGATAATTACTTGGAAATTACTTATAATATTAATATTGTGTAATGGCATATCCGCATATATGTTTGGTGGGCAGCAGCAGCAAGGATTCAAATGGCTGAAGCAATGAGGATGAGGGCTTTTAATGCTAGACGATTTCGGCGTGGAAGGAGAGTGCGGTGCATCAGAGCATTCTAGCTAACCATTTAGCTATTTAACGGCGAAATCAATGCCCAATGGGGAACTAAGCTCCAGTAATCCTGGACATGCGGATCGATGACTTAATGGTTTTAGGGAATCAGAAATTATGTGTCAAGTTTTTAAGTTCTATATTGTACGACAAGTGATGTCAATGTAAAAATTAAAATAATATTCTAAACTAAGTTACGAAAAGTTACACTTATGTCTCAAGATTATGAAGTACTCCTATAAAATTTGTTAGAATGTAATTAATTAATTTGAAAATTCTACACTAAGTTACGACAAGTGAAATACAAATGATTTAATATGATTATTTGATCGATGTTTATGTAATACTTTTGTACTCTTGTGTAATTAATTAATTTGAATATTTGAATCCATGCTGAAATAAGACAAGTATAAATTTTGACTTTAATAGTTGATTTTATTTTGTTTTTTATCTTAAGAATTTGTTAGGGTGTGTGACTTAAGTGTACATGGAAAATCAACTTAGCTTAAACTTGTTCTAATTAGAAGCTTTGGAAGCATGTGGGTGATTGGTTGTAAAGTAAAGGCAGGAAAACGGTTGAACATTTAGTATATATTAAATCTTAAGAATATATTACCGAGTATAAAAAAAGTAGTGGGACAAAATGTATTAAAAATAGAAGGTTCAAAAAGGGTTCAAAGGACAGGACAAAAGGCAAATTGGAAAACCGAGTCAGCAAGAAAAGCCAACTCGACTTTCCTGATATTAGGCCTAAAGCTGACTCGGCTTTAGGTACTAGAAAATGTTTTTGTCTAGTAGGAAAAGTCGAGTTGGCTTTCCTGGTAATGGACCTAAAGTCGACTCGGCTTTCCTGATATTAGGCCTAAAGCTGACTCGACTTTAGGTATTGGAAAATGTTTTTGTCCAGTAGGAAAAGTCGAGTCAGCTTTCCTGGGAATGGACCTAAAGCCGACTTGGCTTTAAGGTCTAATCTGACGGTTGTGATTTTTCGTATACTTTGAATTAATTGCATTGGATTTCTTCCTTTATATCATTTAATTCTGATGTTACACATGCTTAATGAGGAGGAATAATGCTCATGAATACAATTGTTATAATAGTATTGATTGATGATCATTATACTTGATCATCAATGGGTGATTGAATGTGACATGACCCTTTGGTATACTTGAACTAGTATAAATAGGGGCTTGCGGAAGGATATTACTCTTTCAAAATTCTCTTGTCCTTGCTTTTCTCTCTTGCTTGTGTTCTTTCAAAATGAGTTATAAAATACTTGTTAGAATTTTCCAAAGATTATAATTCATCAAACACTTTGTTATTAAGTGATATACTCTAAGTACTAAGGGTGTATTGTGTTGTTTGTATCCCGTTGTGAATTTCCAAGTCTAAAACCCAAGTACCTTTATGGGGAAAATATCATAAAACAAAAGTGATTACACGCCTACAACAAGCATCAAGTTTCCGGGTAACGATTTTCGTTACAAAGATCACTTTCAAATTTGTTCTTATTGCTTATTGTGTAAGTTTATTTTAGCCATCAATAAAGAGAAATACAAATTCCTATAATATAATTTGTATTTGCATTATTATTTGTGATAAAAACAACAAAGGGAAAAGGAGTAGCATGCATGGAGAAGTATGCATGACAAAATGGCTAAGAGCGTTCGCTCAAAGGATAATTGTTCGAACAACCTATGTGCTTGAATTAACGAGCACCAAACTTAGAGCACAAATAGAAGTTGTATGCTTACGTGTCCCTAATCAAATTTTAAATTTTTTTTAGATGAACTCTAAGTTTTTCCAATATCAATACAAACCAAAATCCATAAAATTGTAACCCGTAAAACACAAATCCAATGAATAGATAGAATATCTCTTATTCAAACTCGTGTTGTCATTCTCAATTCATACAATTTATCAAAAGAAATTATCTCCTAATTTCTTTTTATGATAAAACTAATGAGAATTTAACTTATATTTATCCTCGATCAACTTTACGCCTAATCTCGCATTTGTAATTTATTGACTAGCTAGGCAATAAGAAACTTTAGTTTAAGATTTAATTGATACATATTTAATCATAGATCCATAATTCTATAAATATTATACATAAATTCAGTTTATATTGGAATTCTAATCATTCCCTCTACCTAGAAATAAGATTGCATAACTAAGAGAATAAGGTAAAGATTAATCATTACTTTTCGGACAACGACACGAAAAGCTTAAAAGGAAATATAATTTTATACGGATAGCTAACGACTCGAACAACGGGAAATTAGACTAATTACATTTACTTTATTCTAATTACCACATGGTAGAAATAAAATATATAAAAATTTAGCCCAAAAATTACTGAAAATGGTTGTAAAGCGATGATGATAAAGGTGTAGGGTATTGAAAATATTTGCGTATAAATATTAGTTATTCTCATTATTTATAGATTATGGATTATAACACATGATCAAATGATATCTCACTAATCACACACTTATTTTTTATTGATTAATTATCATATTAGGATCCTAATAATTCAATTATCATGCTCCCATCTTATTGATCGAATTAATTAATTTTTAATCTAAATTTTTCACGAAACTAAATCGCTAATAATCTCATACTCTCTTTTTATTGATTAGGCCAACGAAAATTTTATTCAAGATTTAACGTACATTTTACTATAGATCCTTCATTTTATAAATAATTTCATGATAACATTAATTTATATTTAAATTTGGATTAATACCTCTACCCTCGATATTAAAATCAGCTCACTACACATGATAATAAACGAGAAAGATAAAATAATAAATAATTAAACATAAAACTAGACATGAATATAAAATTGATGAGCATAAATTAAAATAAAGAACAATTAATAATTAAACATGCTTAAGAAATAATCGATAAAAACCAAATCAAAATAAGTGGAATGAAGATATTATAAATGCAAAAGGAAAAGGAATTGAATTCAAGTAAGAAACATGTTCACAATTGCAAATTAAAGATTTTAAAAATATTCTAGGTCTACAATGGAAAAATATTCAAAACTAAACTAAGAAAATGTTCTCTAATAGAAAACTAGGCCACAGGAATAAAATTGTGAAATAGAAAAGATAACACAAACTTACCTGATAACTTCTTCTCCCTTGATCTCACTGCCTGGTTAACCTCTAATCTCAGTTCTAATACCTCCTTCACCCTCATTCTATGGTCAACCTGGTTCAGCTTTGTGCTCTTAAATTTGTGGATTAAACAAAATAATAATGTCTTCTCTAAACCCAACCCAACAACTAATATCTCCCAACTACATTAGGTTAATGTGTCTCTATCCTGCATGGCTCCCCTTAACAGCTTGTAATCTTTTTTGTAGCCTTATCCAAGTTGATGCCTCAGATTCTTCTTACCTCTAGCCTTTGTGTAATTGGTGTGGCGTGTGGCTTATTCCTCCGTCCTTGGAATTTGGCATTCCTTCTTTTATTCTTTATGCTAGAATTCTAGATGCAAATTTGGCTGAATTTTTGGCAATTATCACTAAGTTTATGATTATTGATCTCATCTCTTGGACTATTTTTTCGATCTATTGTTTCAGAGGCCAAAGTAGCTGTGGAAAGCTTATCAGCGTTTACTTCTATTAGGGATATATATATTTCACTTTATACCTATTGAAAAGAGCTACCAAGCTGGAATCTCAAGAAGGAATTGCGTCATATTTATAGGAGTGATTTTTGGGAACCTACCTAAAAAAATAATTACTTGCATTATTTTACTTTTTTGGGAGATAGATAGAAAAAGTTATAAAAGATAAAATTTATAAACTATGTACCCTAGAGTATGGAGAATCCCCTACAATTGAGCGAAAAGGAAAAATTAACTCACCTACATATAAACGTAAACTTGTTAAAGTTGGATCTAGTTAAAAATTCAATTGAAACCAGACCGAAAATTAGGGGGCCATAGTTCAAAATTTTCGGAAGAAAACTCAATTAAATCGTATAGTAACCATTTTTAGTTAATAGTCAAAACACACAATATTTTAACGTAATTTTTCTAATCAATATACTATTTTTTGTTACGCTTTGTGGTCATATTTTTTTGGGAAATTTTATATGATAGCAACATGTTTTTAAGAAACGCAAGTTGTAGCTTTTCTCAAAAAATTTCCACATAGTAGCAATATGTTTTTGCTAGGGATGACAATTCAGTCCGAATCCGACCCTAGTCCGACTCGATCCGAGGAAAATAATGCGATTCGAGTATGAGGAAAAGGTTATCCGACTCCAACTCCGACTTCACGATCCGAATCCGAGTTAGAGACGGACCAGAGTTGGACCTTATTAAAAATCCGACACTCCGACCCTACTCCGACGCCCCTGAAAGAAATCCGACTTTGAATTTGACTTTTAACCCAATATTTTTTTCCTTTAAAACTCTGGACGTGACTAATTCAAGCTCTCTTTCATACTAATTGTAATTTTCGATTTTGAAAAACTACTTGGTATTTTTATTTAGATCAATCAATCAAAATACGACAAATCAGATCAAGAAAAATAAAATACGCCAAATTAAAATGCGAGAAAATTTTGTTAAATTGTAGTATTAGGAATATTTCTCATGTTAAACTTGAATTCAAAGTACATATTTTTTTTTGTTAAATTGTATTTGAAAAATATATTTTGTTAACTTAATACGCTTTAAATCATTAGTACAATATCACAATGATAAAGTTTGATAATAATCCGACTCCGTTGGAGGTCCGAGAGTCCGAGTCAGGGCAAACTTAGAGTATGCATAATCTGACTCCGAGTGGAGGTGGACTGAAAAAAAAAGTTAGACTAAAATCTGGAGCAAAGTCGAAATATGTATAATCTGAGCCGAGTCTGACCCATTGCCATCCCTAGTTTTTGCATTTATCAATGGACGCAGTTATATTGTTCTAATTTTTACAGAAGTTAAGTATTTAGGGAATTACCTTTTTATCACACTAAGGGTGAGTTCATCTTCTCCAAATTGAAATCCACCATTGTTAGTGCCCTTATTCACCATTGTTGATATTCATCTTAAACCTTAACACCACGGATTCACTTAATCTGTTAATCAAAATCAAATACATAAGCAAATTAAAACTTTAATTTTCGCAATAAGCTAGTAAATAAAAGACACAATCAAAATCAAAAAACATGTAAACATTAAAAATACTACAATTAAACCCTAATTTCAACATAAACTAGTAAATAAAACATATTCAAAGATTCAAATAACAAGCATTTATATAATATTAGGAACAAACCCTAATTTTCACATATTAATAAACTTGAAAAAAATCAAAATTTATGAAAAATTAACTCAAATTGCAGAAAAAAAAAATTTGTGAATCCCAACAACAACCCAAAATTATACTAAATTTAGATTACAATGAAGGGAAAAAGTGTACATAGAAGATAAATGCATGAAAGAGAAGTTCAAGAAGTGAGGAAGACAAGTTACTGAAGTTTGATGTCTTAGTGGAATTAGAAAAAATAAACTTAAATATTACTTTAACGTTTTTAGCTTCATAATGTTACCGAAAATATAAGCAGACAAATTTAATGTTACGATGTAAAAAATATTTAAAAAATTTAATCTTATAAACACGTTGTTGTCATGTAAATTATCCCTATTTTTTATGTTAAAAATAAAAATGTATACACCTAAGTCCTACAGCTATAAAAACGGTCATTTTCTAAAATTGTAATTTTTTTCCATAACCTAATCATAAAAGTTAAGTTGAAAAACAAACATAATAACATCATGCACAACGTAAGTTCAAAGTACATGTTATTGGGCCGGCGTATTTTTTATGGAAAAGGTGTGACCAATATCTTAGGATCCTCTCTTTGTTTATTGGTAACCTGATCCTGCACTACCAAAATTCCCCCAAAAGTTTGTAAATTATAATTGGAGTGTACTAGTAATTCTTGGAGATGTATGGATTATAAAAAAATGGTATATTGAGTGGAAAAATTCCCCCAAAAGTTCTTATATTTATTTTGAAATTGTGCATGATCCCACTCCACTCAAAATAACCAGTATATAAAAAATTTAATCAAATTGTCAATATATTAACATACACATAGGAGTTTATCCAAATTGATCGAGATATTTATCATATGCGAAACTTGCTCAAACACTCGATCGAATTTACACCTTTAGCGATTATCTTTGCATTCGAAATTTGGAAAATTCTTGTCCAGAACAATTTTTCAACTGAAATTAAAATTAATCATGGTTGAAAAAGTTTTCGAAGTAGTAGTTATTTGTTAAATTACATATTTTGTAAATAGAAAAAATTAAATGTTTTGACTTGATACTATCTTAAATTTACCTAACAAAAAAACAAGTTTCAAAGACAAACACTATATTGAAATCAAAAAGCAAATTAATAAACACAAATAAAAAATATTCTAATTTACAAAATCAAAATTAAAACAATACAAAACTTTTGAGCACTAATTTGATGGAGGCCATGATCTCATACGGGCATTGATGAAGATTATACAATATATAAATTAATTTAACAATATATACTTTATTTACATCTTTAAAATAAGCAGCATATACATCATATATTGCTCCCTCTATCCCTTTAAAATAGCACTATTTAATTAAAAATTATGAGAGTTTTTTAAATTAAATAATGTTATACCAAAGAGTGATATTTATTAGATAAAGTAATACTTCAAAGTGAGTTAATTGATATTATTCTTGTTCTTTAATATTTTTCTCATTTAGAATGTTCCACTTTAAGGAGAGAGAAATTTAACGCAAATTTTTGAGTGATATATAGAAGTTAAAATATATCATGTGAGATCTTGGGATATTTAGATTCGAAAATTAATTTGAAAATTGTGCAAAAAGTAACGGGATGAAAAAAGAATAGATGGAGTAATATTTTAAAAGGAAGTGGAAGAATTACGCAGATAAAATAAAAATATAAGTTAAAATGTGAAAGAAATTTTTTAAAAAGTGTGATTTTAGCTAAAAATAAAAATATATGGTAAATATGAATTAAAAAGGAAAATAAGACAAAATTTATATTCCTCCTATTCATCATAAGTGTTCTATTTGCTTTTTAGACACTATTCATTTCTTATTAACATAGTCAAATGAAATTTTGTTAGATTTATGTCAATGCAAGGATTATTCATATTAATTTTTTATAATTTTTAATTATGCACAATTAAAAATATTAAAAATTGAATAAGTGAATCAAATATTGTGCATATAGCAAATGAGACGAACACTTGTAGTGAAGACATACTAAGGGTCTAAGTTTGAAATTACAAAGGAACATTCGCCCTTGCTTTATTGGGGACCTTGGGGTATCTAATGTGTTATGTTATGTGTGTAGAAAAGTCGTTGAAAAAAGAAAAGACCACACCCCAAATTTCCGTATCATAATTATTCATATATATATATATATATATATATATTGTCTTTACATACCTTACATGACATACCATTTCCAAGAAGTCACAAGTAAACCACAATACTTCCTCCTAAACTCCCATCCAAAATATAGTCTTACAAAAATTTCTTTAGAAAAAAATAAATAAATAAAATTTAGCCAACATGTATTCATTCCAATCCCAAATACCAAGCGTAACATCTCTTTTTTCAGCCTACGCCTCATTATCCGCCTTACTTATGCTCCTTCGTTCAATCCTCCATGACTTCATCCCTCCTCCAATCCGCAACTACATCATCAACCTTGTCCACCACCTTTTCAAACGCCGTTCCAACGATCTAACACTCGTTATCGAAGAAACTACCGCCACTGGCATTGGCCATAACGAAATATACACAGCCGCCGAACTCTACCTTTCCAATAAAGTCACTAATCCTTCAACGGATCGCCTCAAAATTAGCAAGTCTCCAAAGGATAAATCACTCACAATCCGTTTCGAAACAGGGGAAATCATCGATGATACCTTCGATAACATCCCCCTTCGATGGCGGTTTCTATGTACGGAACGTGATACCAAACGTCGGTCACCTTCAACAGTCGATGATGATGATGGATTATTATCTTCATCTGGAGAAACCCGATTTTTCGAACTAAAATTCGATAAGAAGTTCAAGGATAAAGTTATTAACTCTTACTTGAAATTTGTAATGGCGACGTCAAAATCGATGAAAGATAAAGAGAGGATGTTAAGATTGTGTACATTAGGGAGTAGGTTTAATGTGTATTGGGATACAACAAATTTGGAGCATCCTTCGACATTCGATACCCTAGCGATGGATCCGGATGCGAAAAGAGCAATAATAGAGGATTTGGATAGGTTTGTGAGGCGAAGAGAGTTTTATAAACGGGTCGGGCGGACTTGGAAGAGAGGATACTTGCTCTATGGGCCTCCAGGGACTGGGAAATCAAGTTTAATAGCAGCAATGGCAAATTATTTAAGCTTTGATATATATGATTTGCAGTTGGGGAGTGTGATTAAGGATTCTGATTTAAGGAGATTGTTGCTTGCTACGGCTAATCGGTCTATATTGGTGATTGAAGATATTGATTGTACTATCGGTATTCAAAATCGCAGTAAGAATTGTAACAAGGAGAATGGACAAAAAAAAGAAGTTCAGGTACGTACGGTTCGTAAATTATCTCCTAATTAATTGCGACTTTCTAATTAAAGCTTTGAATTATTGTTTTTTTTTATCCTTGTTGGCCTTTGATCTTAATCAGTTTTTGGCATAAGACGCCTATAGTAAAAACAGGTTAGAAAAAATAAACTTTTTATAATTTAAATTATCCAGAATAATTTTACTTTTTACTGACTTTTCTAGAATAATCTTAACCTTTAAATAAACATGAATAATCTCAACCTTTAAATAAACATGAATAATCTCAATTGCTAAAAATGCATTAAGGTACTCAACAATCATTTTGCAAAAGAAAAATAAAAAAGTAAATACAAAATCAAATTATAAAAAAATTTAAAATTTTTGGAAAATTCTACGTAGTGATCCTGAATATCTGGTTTTTTCACGTGGTAGACAATAAATCCACATGGTGATTCTGAGCTTTAACATTTTCATATGGTAAAAAGAATGCTAAATTTTTGGTTAATTTAAATATTCGTTTTGAACTGAATATGAATTATGTGTCCTATTAGGGTGATTGTGACTTTTATTTTTTTTTAAAAAAAAGTCATTATGTTAATCAGTAATTGACCCTGAAATTGAAATTGTTCATAATTAATCAATAATTGGGATTACTACAGGAAAATCAATAAAAAAATTGGATTATTCTATATAGTTTTCCTTAAATATATTGGACATGTTTAGCGTTAAAAGGAGTATTATTATCCATATGTGAGTTGTCTCACATCAAAAAAAGGAAGAAATTTACTCAATTTAACTTTCTAAACTTGAGGAGTAAATCCTACAATTCGTAATTGATTTTCGTTGTTAACTTTCTTTGCAGTACATATGTGGGTTACTTTTTCTCCATTTTAACAAGGCATCAGAGCTTAATTTGTTCTTGGGAGTTGGGTCTATATGACTAGGAATTTAATTTTACCATTGGTTTAGAAGCCTTAAATTAGATTTTTATTCCCAATGAAGTTTGTAATTCTTTTAGTAAGCTAGAATTTTAAGGACATTCACATATAAAAGGAATATTAAAGTGTCAATTATTACTCACATGTGAGTTGTTTCACATCGAAAAAAAGAATATATGTCATTTTATAAACTTGAGAGTAATCCGACGACCAACTCATTTCCTACATTCTAACATTTAGTATTGGGCAACAGTGTGGGCAAATTTAGCGGCTTAATAGTTGTAGGCTTGTAGCCGCAAATTGTAGATTTTGGATTAGAGATAGTTTAATTAAGATTTTGTATTTCCTCTGCTTGTTTTTAGTTCGTTTGTAGAGCTGTGAATTGTCACTTCCACTCAAGTGTTTTTGTTCAATTTAATCTGCTCCTAATCTATTTGTGAGAAATAGACATCATATTTAGAATAGTTGACCTCAAGGTAGAAAAGTGCACCTTTAGTGTAACCTATAACTAATATTAGAGGTGTATTTAGAACAAAATAAAATAATATCAATAATATTATTAAAAATATCGATTAATATGCAAATAGGTAAGTATTATTTTTAGATTTTTAAAAAATTATTTAGTGAGACTTGAAATTGAATTAATGTTGTCACATAGCAAATCTCTTATCAACTTAACCAACACATATTACTATATATAACGAGGTATATGGTTTCATAGAAATATAAATTGTTTGCTATCGTTTGACAATATTAATTAACCATAGATCCAAGAATACAACTTATCTGGTAATTAATCATCCATTTATGCATATTTGCTTAATCAACATAAAATTAAATCTGATTCATGCAGTTAGCATAAAAAAAACTTGTGTTGTTCTCTTTCCTATTCACATTATTGTTTTTATTTGCCTTTAATACTATTTATCAATTACTCTTATTATGTATTTTATTTTTAATTTTTAAGGTATAAAAATATCAAATGAGATCTTAATTGATTTCTGTCAATGTAATTTTTATTAATATCAACTTTTGATATTTTTAATCAAGCATAATTAGAGATAATTACAGTTGAAATAATACATAAGATTGAGTGGAAAAAGAAAATGAGACAATAATAGTGATTAGGAAGGAGTAATATATAATATTTATGATATATAGTCACCATGGTCGTCGGTTAGGAAGGGCAAATCGTCTATTGTCTAGGGCCCTAAATTTTTAAGGGCCTAATAAATAAATTTTAATGTACGATTAATAATAATTTAAATTAAATTTAAGTAAAATTTATATTTTTTTCGCTATATATTATGCGTTATTAAGGTTTTTAATACAAAACAATATTATTTATTACGTCTATTTTAAGGACTTTTTTTATTTATTGTTAGACGGCTTTAGTGGTCACTAACATTATCCACTTACCAATGGGTTTTCCTTTCATGGTGATGCTTGGCTACCGTTAATTTTATTAGGTGCCGATGTTATATATACCTTAAAAGGTCTTTCTATACGACAGACAAATTTTTTTTTAAAAAAAAGAAGTAATTTGATGGCAAACCAGAAAAAAATGATGAGTTGGATTACGAATGTTCGTTGGTTATTAATTTTGATGGACAAATAGAAGTAAATAATAGAGCAACAATTTGTCTGTATATGAAGCGTGCTTTACCTTTTGCCTTTTTAGTAATGAAGGTGGTGTAGTTTTAGCCATCATAAATAAATTATATTCTTTTTACGTCCACGAAAACACGAGATAATTGCTTTTGTAATAGCACTTTATTTCACGGTTATTTAGAAAATATAAAAGAATAATTAATTTGTAAGAATAAGATTAAAAATAAGAGAAAATAAAAAAAATCTTAGAAAAAGTAATCAAAACATTATAAAATAGCATTATTATTAATTTATCATACTTGTATTTTGCTTATAGATATTACAATCATGATTTGCGAAAGGATGAAAGACAGAAATCCATACACATAAATAATATGCATCAATAAAAATATATATAGTAAAATAGACGAATTTAAATACAAGTGTTGACTGTTAGAGTATATAACATATCCTGGGGCTTTAACCAAAGCTTTTGGTTAAAGCCCCAGGATATGTTATATACTCTAAGTTGATGGTTAAAGCCCCAGGATATGTTATATACTCTAACACGCCCCCTCACACGAGACCCCATTGAGCTAGAAGTATGGATGCGCATAGGCGCTGAATATTCCACTTTAAATGAGGGGTGGTTGAGATTCGAACCCGTGACCTCTCACGTTGGCTTCTGATACCATGTCAAGAAACCAACTCAACCAGAAGCTTAAACTGATGGTTAAAGCCCAGGATATGTTATATACTCTAACACTGACAAACTCGGACTAAAAAGAGCAACTATTTTATTGATAGTGGGATCTTATTGTCATACTTAGGCATGGCCACGGTCCGGGTTGGTCCGGTTCCGTTCCGGTTCCATCCGGTTCCGGTTCCACCCGGTTCCGGTTCCATTTGGAACCTGTCGCGAACGGTTCCGGTTCCGGTTCCGGTTCCGGGCGGTTCCTTGGCGGTTCATGAGGCGGTTCCAACTCACGGGACGGGCGGGTCGGACCATCGGTTCCATTTTTATTTTTTCTTTAAATATTTATATAATAAAAAAATACTATAATATCGTGGACGTACCTTTGATGATTACTTGATTATTAGCGAATTCATTGCATGTCAAGTTGTCATCGTTATTGAAATATTTACTAAAAAGAATGAAAAAAATAAATTAATAAGAAACGAATCAATGATAATGTCGATAAAGATGATTAATAAAAAAAGAGGGAGAAAATGGACTTGAACCTAGTACCCAAATGAATACTAAGCTGCCTACGTATCCAGAAGGAATCAAAGCCCACGTAGTTCTTTGTCATACCTTTTATTTATAGTTGTTGAATGTTGATTTATCGTTGTTGTTTGTCGGATTGATCCTATTCGTCTTCGTCATCATCATGTGGTTGATTAGATGCTTCCGCTGACTCTCCTCCTGACGATGATGCAGATGTATCCATCATCATCCATGGATCATCATCGTCGTCTTGATCATCATCATTCCTTAGTCCTTGTGTTCGAATCTCCGCTTGATCCCAATCTTTCTTGCAAACACATATTTGAATACTATGTAGAGCAAGACGAGATCGCTTTTCGTCCAAAACTCTTCTACCTGCACTAAAAGCAGACTCCAACACAATTGTTGACGCGGGAATTGCAAGGATATCCTTTGCAATTCTCGATAAAATGGGAAATTTAACAGATTTTTCTTTCCACCACTCCAAAATATCATAGATACTTTGGTCTATTTCAAAGTGGTGTTTAAGATAACTATCTAGTTCTAAATATGAGGTCGAGGAAGAAGAAGATGATCCTACAAAACTATCATCTTGAGTCATTATGTTAACTATTACCGAATTATAGTAAGAGGGACGTGCCGAAACGCTAGCACGCCTAGACATATCGCGTTTCGGGTTATATACACTAGCGTAAAAATCATAGAGTTCTGCTAAATATTTTTTACATGTTCCTACATAATTATGTACATCAGTAGACGGGCGATCTAACGATTGGTAATAAAATCCTATTACTTTAGTAAGGACCTCAGTTTTAAAACGTGGGTCCAAAATGGTTGCGATTCCATAAATATAAGGAAAATCGGTAAAATATGCTTGCCATTTTTCCATCATATCTGCAAGAATCGGCCTCAATTTTGGGTTAGTATCTTCATGTGTATATTTAAGGAGATGATAAAAAATAGTAATACATTCACTTATTACTAAGTGAACGTTCGGTTCATAAACATAAGAAAAAATCTTAGTCGCGTGGTCATACGCTTCTAATATGTTATGTACACCTATAGCTAATTCCCAAGTGTCATCAGCTATGAAACTATCTGTACACTCACTATATAGTTGTGTTATTACTGGGCGATAAGCAATCGCCTTTCTTAATAAATCGTTGGTTGAGCCCCAACGTGTAGGAGTATCTAATGACCAATACACTTTTTTAAGTTGGTATTGGTCACATAATTGTTTATATCGTCTTTTTATCTTTCCGATCCTAAGCCATTTCACTATATCCCTAATTGGTTCTAATAAATCGCTTAATTGTTTTATGCCTGCTTGGCAAGATAAGTTAATTATATGCGCACAACAACGTATGTGTAATAAGCTACCCCCAAGGATTAAACTAAAAGCAGGTTCGTTAAACAAAAGTTCTATACATTTAATGTTCGCGGTTGCATTATCAGTTGAACAACAAAATATTTTATCTAATAAGTTCTATTCTCTACATATCTCTACTAATCTATATTTTATGTTTTTACCGGTATGTCTTTCTGGCATTGTCTCAAAAGCAATTATTCTTTTTTGCATAATCCAATTTCGATCTATCCAGTGTGCTGTTACACACATATAAGGTTCTAAATGTGGGGGAGCAGACCAAATGTCAGTTGTTATGCTAACCCTACCATTAAACGATTTAAACATTTCAACTAATTCATAGCGCATTGATTCGTATAATTTAATTGTACGTCTTTTAAAAGTGCTCCTAGGGATTGCTCTATATTGTGGTTGCAAAGTTTTTCTATTGAGACGCTCGTATGCCCTACTTTCACCGTGGTTGAAAGGCAATTCATCACAAATTACATACCTAGAAAATTCATCAATCATGCCAAATGTTTGTTAAAAGATCCCGTACCACCACCTAACACGTATTCACAAAACACAATAAATAAATGTTTATAAAATATGAATATATAATGTATCAATGTATTATGTATGTCAGTATGTATAAAAAACTTAAAAAGTATTTACCTCTGGCGAAACTGTATGAAACTAAGGGCTTTAGTCCTTGATTTTCACAAATTTGACAAGTGCATAAGAAAATATCTGGATTCTCGGTTGGTTCTTTTGTGAAATACGACCACACATGTGAAACAGCTCTACCACTAGGAGGTGGCATTGCCGGAAAAGGTTGTCTTACTGGTTCATCTTCATCTAAATAAATAATTTAAAATTATAAAACTATAATTAAATAAATAAATAATTTAAAGTTTAATTAATTTGAAGAATAAAATTATAAAACTAACCGATAGTTTGGAAATTGACTCGTTTACCACGAGCTTGTCTTTGTTGTTGTTGTTCTCCTTGTTCTTCATGTGATCTTGTTGATGACTGTCGAGATATATTTATCCCAATTGGGGTCGTTGGTTCCTCTTCTTGTTCTTCTTCTTCATCAATTTGTATTTCTCTTTCCATTTGTTCTGCATAATTATGTAACTCCGGGTCGTACCCTTCCGGATAATTATGTTCATAATTATAATTACTAATGGAAGGTGTTGTTGATACCGACGGAGTAGAAGTGGCCTTTCTTTTGGACGAACTGGAACCTCCCAATGATTTTGCCACTTTAGTAACTTTTTTTGTGGCTTTTTTCAAAAATGAAGACATGATTGATAATATTGAAGTAATAATAGAAATATAGAATTAAGAAATAAATAAATAATTAATTATGTAACTAACTAAATTAAGAAATAATTAAAAGACTAATTATTTAATTAAGAGAATAATTGCGTAATTAAAGAATTAAGTAGAGAGAGTAAGTAGAGAGAGTAGGAGAAGAGATGAGTTGTGAATGAAAATGATAAAAAATTAAAGAATTAAAGAATTAAGAGAATAATGAAAAATGCAACGGCTAGTTCAACGGTCATAAACGGTAACTTTTGGCGAACCGGTTCCATGGAACCGGTGGGCCGGTTCAACCGGACCGGTCCCGGTTCCGGTTCCACAGAACCGTTGAGCCGGTTCAACCGGACCGGTTGCAGAACCGGTTCCATGGAACCGTTGGACCGGTTCTCCCGGACCGGTTCCGGTTCCAAACCGCGGGTTTTTTACCCGGTTCACGATGGTTTTTTCCGGCGGTTTCACGGTTCCGGCAACTTTTTTCCGGCGGTTTCGCGGTTCGGGGCGGTTCGGAACCTGTCGCAAACGGTTCCAGTTCCAAGCGGTTCGGGACCGGTTCGGTTCCGGGTAACCCGCCCCGTGGCCATGCCTAGTCATACTCATACGTGTGTCGTGTTATTCATTTCTTTAATTAATTATGGCGGGTGTTAATTGATGGCCGGTTGTCTCTCCATCTTTTCGGATATTTGTTTGTTTATCTCATATTAATTTAAACAGGTGGAAAATAGGATATTCTTATTACTCTCTGATTTATTGGATTGAGTTAGCTTATGCTTAGAATCTTTGGTGAAGATGATTTATTTTTGGTCTAAACTATTTTTCCTTATTTACTTTTAATATGGAGATTAATTAAAAAATAGAGAATAATGAATTAAATTACTTAGAAATTTTAAAATAAAAGAGAAATTATAAGAAGTAAAAGCGGTAGTGTCACATTTGAAAATATAATTCGGGCCACTCATTGAGAGTTAGAGATAGATAAAAATAATAACTGGGAAGAAATTAAATGGGACATGGGAATTTTATTTATTAGTATTAGAGTATACTAGTATCAATAATTTTTAGTTCATTAGATCTATTTTATTTAGTGCATATATATAAATAAATATTAGTATATCCAATTTTTTATCTAGTATTTTTATAAATCTTGGTTTATCTAACTTTATACCATGTGACATAAGAGATATTAATTATACCTTATTAATTAACTATCTTATTTAAAATGATTTTCATAAATATTTTCATTTCTTATTTACAATTTTTAAGATAATGTATAAGAAAATTCTCTTAAATGGTGTTTATTAGTTAATGTAATAAATTAATCATACCTTATGGTATAGATTAGACAAATCGATATATATTTTAACTATTTTACCTCTACTATTTGTTTCCTTAAAATATAAGCATCATTATATATTATCAAGAAGAGTTAAGATAATCAAATCAACTAGAGAAAAAATTAACTCTTATTTTATTGACAATTTTATTTAGCATAACTCTAGCTGAACATGTTTGTCCTTCCTTTTTTCGGGATTACTTACTAGAGGCGAAAATTATAAGGGCGGTAGGGATGGTGCCCGGCCAACCTCCCTTTAATTTAATTTAGTTGTCTTTTTTAATTTAGACATAAATATTAAGAAAATGAGGAGACCACCTAAAATAGTAGACTCATTTGTAATATTGATTATTTTTAATATTGAAAATGAGGGAACCACTTAAAATAGTAAACTCATGTGTAATATTAGGTATATTTAATATTAAGAAAATGAGGGACCACCTAAAAATACATGTCTTAAATGAAAATGGGACAAGAAAGATAAACTGCCCAAATAAGAAAATAGGACAACTAAAAAGAATAAAGGGAGTATAAGTAATGACATTTATAAATATATTAAAGTCGACTTAGGCCTTGTTTAGTTCAACTAATTTTTAATAATTATATTTAATTTTACCGATTGAAATTGATTTAAACTGATTTACTAATTGATATTCATATTTAATGATTCTAAATTATTTTTAATTATAAATTTTAAATGATTGTAACTGATTTTTACTTATTGCAATTGATTTTTACTTATTATAAGTGATTTTACTTATTGCAATTAATTTTTACTTATAATAAGTGATTTTACTAATTAAAACTAATTTTTACTGATTATATTTTTCTTTATTGATTACTTTTTTTTTATAAAGTGAACTAAACCATGGCGATCAAAACTAAATATTTTCATATTGAAATATATGTTAAATAATAATTTACATGCAATCAAAATTAGTGAGAGAATAACTAATATATCATATAAGCTTTACGAGTTACTCATTCTATTACCAATAAATTTAAAACTAAAACTTTATCAATTTTTGTGTGCAATAAACTCTTCTATTGTGTAAATCACATCTTGTGTACAAGTCCAATAGCAAATTAATTAATATACATGTAATCACACTTTCATATAAGCATATTTTTTTGGCTAGCTCCAATGTTGATCGAACTTTAATAAATGGTTGCAGACGCAATTGACACTATCTGGGCTACTAAACTTCATCGATGGACTATGGTCAAGTTGTGGAGATGAAAGAATCATAATCTTTACAACTAACGATAAAGAAAAACTTGATCCTGCTTTATTACGAGCAGGGAGAATGGACATGCACATTCACATGTCCTATTTAACATTCACAAGTTTTCAAATCTTAGCCTCAAATTACTTAGAAATGAAGGATGATGACAATCATCCACTCTTGGAGGAAATCAAAAGGATGATTGAGATCGAGATGGTGAACGCGACTCCTGCTCAAGTTGCTGAGGAGTTGATGAGATCTGAAGATGTTGATGAAGCACTTGAAGGTGTTTTAAAGCTACTTAGGAAGAAGAAGGAGATTATGGATAATAATGAACAAATTGTTGTGGCTAATGAAGGAGAAGATGATATTGTAGTTGATGATACTCGTCTAAATGAAAATGCATGAACTTCAATATTAATTTGATGAATATTTCCAAATCATTTAGTAATTACTAGTAGATATTTAAGCTAGTACGAGTATTTTAAAGCATATATTTACATTATGTTTGGATAAAGGAATAGAAGCATATATTTACATTATGTTTGGATAAAGAAATAGATGAATTTGGAAGGATATATATCTTTTATTTGGATATAAAACGGGAGAGGAGGGATTTGGAGGAAAAAACATCGACAAAAGGGAGTAAATTTTCCTTCCATATTTGGAGATAAATTATCACCCCACCCCACCCTCCCCCAAGGGAAATATTTAAGGGAATAAAAATCTGTGTATCAGCATCTTAATTTCTACAACGACAACTGCTGCCACCCATTGCCGCCACTGCCCACGTCACCACCACCGCCACCTAATAAAAATCAAAATCTATCAAAAAAAACTCAAATTAAAATTTTAAGATCCGTAAAATCATTACTCATAAGTAATCCCAAATATCTCAAATGAGCAAGAAAACTAAGATTTAAATTCAAAACTACTAAAAAAATCAAGATCTAAAAATTTTTCTTTTTCAAAATAAATCAACAATGCAAAAATATAGAAATACTGTGGTGGTTGTCAAATTTATAACGGTGGTTGTAGTGTGGTTTGAGTGAGGTTGAAGGTTTTCATGGTGGATTGTTTATGATGTGTGATGCTTAAAGATTTTTTGTTGTGAAGAAGAAGGATTGAAATTGAAAACGATGTTATATTAGAGTTCAAACAATGTGTTTCAAACTCCAATATTGCCAAGATCGAAAGTATGAGGTTTTGTGACAAACAAATTAAGCTATCAATAATATCGATGTTTGTAGGAGAAAGCAATGCAATAAAACGACGCAAAGATTTAACGAGGTTCACCCAACTTAGGCTACGTCCTCCGGTGTGTAGTATCTCTTATATTATCAAATGAGTTCAAAGAACTCTCAAATATGGAGAATTACAATAGAGACACTAGTGGAAAAAACCTCATTTGCTGCGGTTTTTTTGCCATTATTTGCTGCGGTTTTGGCCCCCAGCAATTGTGATAGCAGCAAATAGCCTATTTTAAATGCTGCGGTTATAAACCGCAGCAAAAAATTGCATTAATTGCTGCGGTCATGGGCAAAACCGCAGCAAAAAGTGTGTGTTAATTGCTGCGGTCATTGGGAGGAACCGCAGCAAATAAATTGGCCCATTAATTGCTGCGGTCGTGGCGAAACCGCAGCAAATAGCATATTTTTTTTTTTTATTTTCCTTTTTATCCTTTTAATAATGCAATAATAATACAATCACAGATAATCAACATTAATCTCTTTGTAATAATAAACTCTCGCTCGTATATATAATATAATATTATGTACGTACATATATATATATATATATATACATTAAAGTATAAAAAATAATCTATACTATAATTACAATTTATCAAGGACAAATATTAGCAAGATACACGGCAATCTTGTCTTTTAATTCGCGCATCTCTTCACTTCTCAAAGGGCGTGTTTCCCTCGGAATGTCGTTTAAAACCTATATATAATATTAAAATAAAAGATTAATATAGAAATTAAACATTAGATTTTACCAATAATATATTTAATTAAGAAAGTAACAAATACTTACGGCATCTATATTTTCGACTCCAACCTCCTTCACGACATTAATAATATCGTCCATGAACTTCAACCCGTAGTAGCCGCAATCAACGGACCCAGAAGGTTGTTGAAAGCACTAAGAGAAAATAGATGTTAGTGTCAAAAACGGTTAAAAACGCATAAAATCGCAACTTAACACGTAAATTCTAGAATATGACTATGATTTTCAATTCTAACAACTTCTACACAATAATATATACCAAATAGTGTTGTGTGCCGAGTTTCGTGCATAACAAACCAAGTTTGAGTACTTTACGCGCGAAATTGACAAAAACGCTTAAAAACGCATAAAATCGCAACTTAACTTCTAATTTCTAGCATATGACTATTATTATCAATTCTAACCATTTCAACACAATAATATATGCCAAATAGTATTGTGTGCCAAGTTTCGTGCATAACAAACCAAGTTTGAGTACTTTACGCGCGAAATTGACAAAAACGCTTAAAAACGCATAAAATCGCAACTTAACTTCTAATTTCTAGCATATGACTATTATTATCAATTCTAAGCATTTCAACACAATAATATATGCCAAATAGTATTGTCTGCCAAGTTTCGTGCATAACAAACCATGTTTGACCTACTTTACGCGCGAAATTGACAAAAACGCTTAAAAACGCATAAAATCGCAACTTAACTTCTAATTTCTAGCATATGACTATTATTATCAATTCTAACCATTTCAACACAATAATATATGCCAAATAGTATTGTGTGCCAAGTTTCGTGCATAACAAACCAAGTGTGACCTACTTTACGCACGAAATTGACAAAAACGCTTAAAAACGCATAAAATCGCAACTTAACTTCTAATTTCTAGCATATGACTATTATTATCAATTCTAACCATTTCAACACAATAATATATGCCAAATAGTATTGTCTGCCAAGTTTCGTGCATAACAAACCATGTTTGACCTACTTTACGCGCGAAATTGACAAAAACGCTTAAAAACGCATAAAATCGCAACTTAACTTCTAATTTCTAGCATATGACTATTGTTATCAATTCTAAGCATTTCAACACAATAATATATGCCAAATAGTGTTGTGTGCCGAGTTTCGTGCATAACAAACCAAGTTTGAGTACTTTACGCGCGAAATTGACAAAAACGCTTAAAAACGCATAAAATCGCAACTTAACTTCTAATTTCTAGCATATGACTATTATTATCAATTCTAACCATTTCAACACAATAATATATGCCAAATAGTATTGTCTGCCAAGTTTCGTGCATAACAAACCATGTTTGACCTACTTTACGCGCGAAATTGACAAAAACGCTTAAAAACGCATAAAATCGCAACTTAACTTCTAATTTCTAGCATATGACTATTATTATCAATTCTAACCATTTCAACACAATAATATATGCCAAATAGTATTGTCTGCCAAGTTTCGTGCATAACAAACCATGTTTGACCTACTTTACGCGCGAAATTGACAAAAACGCTTAAAAACGCATAAAATCGCAACTTAACTTCTAATTTCTAGCATATGACTATTATTATCAATTCTAAGCATTTCAACACAATAATATATGCCAAATAGTATTGTCTGCCAAGTTTCGTGCATAACAAACCATGTTTGACCTACTTTACGCGCGAAATTGACAAAAACGCTTAAAAACGCATAAAATCGCAACTTAACTTCTAATTTCTAGCATATGACTATTATTATCAATTCTAACCATTTCAACACAATAATATATGCCAAATAGTATTGTGTGCCAAGTTTCGTGCATAACAAACCAAGTTTGACCTACTTTACGCACGAAATTGACAAAAACGCTTAAAAACGCATAAAATCGCAACTTAACTTCTAATTTCTAGCATATGACTATTATTATCAATTCTAACCATTTCAACACAATAATATATGCCAAATAGTATTGTCTGCCAAGTTTCGTGCATAACAAACCATGTTTGACCTACTTTACGCGCGAAATTGACAAAAACGCTTAAAAACGCATAAAATCGCAACTTAACTTCTAATTTCTAGCATATGACTATTGTTATCAATTCTAAGAATTTCAACACAATAATATATGCCAAATAGTGTTGTGTGCCGAGTTTCGTGCATAACAAACCAAGTTTGAGTACTTTACGCGCGAAATTGACAAAAACGCTTAAAAACGCATAAAATCGCAACTTAACTTCTTATTTCTAGCATATGACTATTATTATCAATTCTAACCATTTCAACACAATAATATATGCCAAATAGTATTGTCTGCCAAGTTTCGTGCATAACAAACCATGTTTGACCTACTTTACGCGCGAAATTGACAAAAACGCTTAAAAACGCATAAAATCGCAACTTAACTTCTAATTTCTAGCATATGACTATTATTATCAATTCTAACCATTTCAACACAATAATATATGCCAAATAGTATTGTCTGCCAAGTTTCGTGCATAACAAACCATGTTTGACCTACTTTACGCGCGAAATTGACAAAAACGCTTAAAAACGCATAAAATCGCAACTCAACTTCTAATTTCTAGCATATGACTATTATTATCAATTCTAAGCATTTCAACACAATAATATATGCCAAATAGTGTTGTGTGCCAAGTTTCGTGCATAACAAACCATGTTTGACCTACTTTACGCGCGAAATTGACAAATAAAAACGCGAAATTGACAGCATCAAACTAGTGACCAGACCACCTTGCACGACACGTGGAGACCAAACCTATGCATCCAGGACCTAGGCTAAAGTGGAAATGGAATCTTGGTACTTGGATCTAGCTATCAAGGTCCTAAAACCATTCTAACAATCCCCGTGGACTCCTAGAAGCTGAGCCGAAGGAGGGCTGGTCGACAGTTTGCTAGATCAGAATTTTGTTTAAGTGTTTGTGGTTGTTTCGTGTTCTTTTCATGATCATTTGACCAAACCTATACAAAACCCATAAAATCGAATTTGTGTACCTTTCTTGCTATCCATTTTGGAAATGTGGCTCTGGATGTAGATCCCATTTGTCCACGCACTCTTTTCATTGCGCTGAAACGCATGGGAAAAGTAATACCATTTTTATATATATATATATATATATATATAACACTTAATTAAATCAAATTGGTAAAATAATTAATATTACGTACGCATTCAACAATGCTTTGAATCTTGTGTTGCGAGGTAGGCTGTTAGGTTTTTGTAATGAGTCGAAGACGTGCACGGTGTAGGTTAAAGGACATATGATCAGAAGTATCCAATGCAAACTACAAGCACAAATTTAAAATCAACAAATTAGAGATTAGGTGACTTTAAAAATCAAAAGATAAGTTCAATTTCAAAAATAAAACTTACTCTTCCCAATATGGAGCCAGAATGAATGTGTGTTTACATGCAAGGGAATTAGTCAAAGCAGTTTCAATGTATGCTCTGACGGCATCTGGATCATTTCTACATTTACTACCCGAAATCGTCTCCGGACAAAACCATCCAATTTTTATTGGAGGTTCGCAAGAATTTACCTCCTCGTAAACCGCACTAAACTCACAAATAAGAGAATTTTGTTAGTAATTCGGTCATTAAAACAATTAAACAATAATGCCTAACTTGTAAGATAATGAACATCACCTCATGTAGACATGGAAAAGAGCTACGTTCAGCATCTCTCCTCTCAAAAATTGCCCGATGTCACTAGGACAAATAATTACAAACGGGTCTTCTGAAAAGCAGTATTGCTCCTTCAGCAGGGGCAACATGATTGGGTCCTCCTCACTTATGCGAGATGCACAATAATGCAGCCATTTGCAATCTTGAGAGAGATCTTTTAGCTCCTCATCAGTCAAAATTGGAGTGCTTGGCATCGACTTTGACCCAGTCGACACCTTTGCTGAGGAACCGACCTCTCTACAAGATCCCTTTGGACTCTTTTGCTATTTCAATTTATAAAATTAAATTAGTGTGAGCATGCAATTAAAAAAATAAAAATAAATAAGGTACAAATGATTCTTACCGTGTTAGTGAATCGGACCCAAGCATATGGCCATGTGACGAAACTACCTAGGGCGTCTGATAGTTTCTCAAGGCTCCATGCTGGCATTGGAATTGGGAGTGAGAAATCTTCAAACCCCTTTACAATAGTCTCCACGGCCACACTGATGTGGCCACTTGTAACAGGCACTGAATGCACTGTTTGGCCTTCTTTATTTGGCTGTGCCATACCATATGCAACCTCAGTTAAGTCGCCATCACTAGCAACACCTAACTGAGGCAGCAAAAGAGAACAAGGAGTCGCATCCTGAAAATGGTGTCGTTTAGTATAATAAGCATCATAATAAAATTTTAATTACGCGTTGCAATTTAAATTAATAAGTGCTATTATATTTAAAAACTATGTACCTGTAGCACTGGCACCGGAGTTGGCTCCGGATTTTGAGCAACGGGGGTATTAGTAAAGAGCTGGGGTGCTACGGGGGTACTGGGCTCGGGTGTTGGCTCGACCAAAGCGTTAGAATCCCCATGTTGACTTCCCTGATCATCGACAATCAGGTCTGCCAAGTCCACAATGGGTGCACCCATCTTTTGCAACACGGTGGCCAACTTCGCGAGAACGTCCTTCGTAATCTCCGCTCGGAGGGTTGCTGCTTCTTCCCGCAGTGCCGTTCGGGATTGAGTAGCAACACACTCTTTGCCGAATGCCTTCTGTAACCCCACGCGGACGCCTCCTTTTCCGACTACCCGCCCACTGTGGTCTTTCCCTAAGACCATATGCAATGCGTCAACATTGCCTTTTGGGGTGAACTCCCCCGTAGCTTCTTTTTCCTTCCAGCCCATCTGTTCAAATAAAAAGTGACATATATAGTAATTAGTAAAAGTACATCAAAGCCAAAGAATACAAAACAAATGAAGAATATACTTAATAATTTCAAAACTCACCACAGCATCAGCAACCTTCTTCGTTCCCGGATCATTAATGGTAAATTTACCACTAGCATCTCGGGAATGAAGCCCGCAATACCAATCACGCACTCGATCTCCAGCAAGAGTATGTACGGATGCGGAGGTAGTCGTAGATGAGGGTGTGGATGAACTTTGATTGGGGTATAAACCCGCATCCACCCACTCTTTTCGGACCTCATCGTACGTTTTCTGGCCTAAGCGATGGTAAAACTTCCTTTTGCTTGCAGAATCTGAAGCTTTACCACGCTTTTCCTAATTAATCAATAGAAATCAAATGTCATGTATTAGTTTAATGACTGAATCAAAAGAAGTAAATTCAAATTGGTAAACTATAATATAATATGAAATACTTACAACTTCTATGGGAGTTGTTCTTTTGGCAACAAAGGCCTCCCAATCCCTCTTCGATATGTGACCCCATATTTCGTAGGGCATCTTCGAAGGTGCTTGCTCTCCACCTTCGTTTCCCGTTTTGACCTTTTTGGTCGTACGGGCACGGGTCTTCGTAATCCAGCCAGTTACTAGCTTGCTGAATCTTTCAGCAACAGCTGAAAGAAACACATTCTTCTTGTCCTCATCGCTCTCGATGTGGAAAAGATTCTACAAAAAAAATTTATATTTGTTACTGTCAATTAAATTAATTTTAAAATGAAACTAAATGAGTAAAAATAGTAAAGTTGCTTACCACAGTATCATTCCATAGAGAGTTTTTCAAACCCTCTGGAACCTCATTCCATGCGTGCAATATGGAAATCTTGCGGATACATAGGCCCACTTGTTTTCCATATTGCCTACGCCATTTTCCGCAGGGTTGACCCAATGCATTGTATTCCAAATGCATTGGTTCCGTGACTTTGAGGTTTTTCGTAGGACCTCGCCCTTTTCTTTTCTTACTGGTAGTGGTAGCATCCATTGGTGGGGCGTCTTCAGTCTCAAAATCATTGTCTAGAGGTGGAGCGTCTTCAGCCATACGCTCGAATCTCACAATTTGGTCCTCTTCACTGTCGTAACTACGATGCTCATTATCCGAGGTCTCAATCTCGGGAACAATTTCGTCTCTGAATAGATGCATTATATATCAGTACCTGAAAGAGTATGAATAGAAATATATTAGAACATAAGCTAAGTAATATTAAGAATATGACTATGATTTACAATTCTAATACGTACGTTCAACACAATAATATATAACAAATAAGTGTTCTGTGCAAAGTTTCATGCAAAACAAACCAAGTGCCAAAAAAACTTTTAAAAGCTTTAAATTCATACCTTGTGAATCACTTAATTCAAATGTATTCCTTCCGTGTGATCTACACGCATATAACCAACATCTACATCATCTACATCATCTTGATCCACTGATATTGGATTGATAAAGGGAGGGGAGTCTTCAAAAGCTTCATATTCTTCCTCATCCTCAACATCACCTATACCAAGAATGCTTCTTTTTCCCGGTACAACAATAGACCATTTTTTATCAGACGGGTCTACAATGTAGAATACTTGCTTGGCTTGTGTGGCTAGTATGAATGGCTCCTCACTATCACGCAAACGAGCTAAGTCTACAAGAGTGAATCCACAAGGGTCGTCATTTTTTATGCATCGTCGATTATTATCTACCCACTTACATTTGAAAAGACCAATATTGAAAGTAGAGTAGTCAAGCTCCCATATTTCATGTACCCGCCCGTAGTATACCAATTTAGCATCAACCGGCGCTTGATCCTTCGCACTCGCGTAAAATGTAGATGACGCCAAGATAGAAACCCCACTATTCTGTAGATACGATGACTTCTTGTCTTGACCCTCAGTCCAAAATGTGAAGCCATTGACATCGTAACCCTCATATTTATTGACATCATCACGAGGACCAAAAGCTAACCACTTAACAATTTCGGATACACCCTTGAGTTCTTCGCATATTACTCGATTATGAAACCAATTAATAAACGTCTTGTTATGCAACTGCATCAATGCCCTATCCCCTTTAGAAGGATGTTTTGCGCGCAATATATCAAAATGCTCACTCAAAAAAGGATGAACTTCCGGAATACGATGCAACACATACAAGTGTGCTTGTAGAAGGCTTTCTCGAGGAGGTGTGACCGATTTGGAGCCAATTGTTCCTTTTCCCTCAAGCCTTCCTTCATGTCTAGAGGTGGGAAGTCCAATAGGCTTTGCCATGGCCAAATACTCGGCTATAAAGTTACTAATCTCATCGCTCACAGTGCCTTGAATCATACTCCCCTCGGGTTGTGCTGGATTCCTCACCTTGTTTTGTAAAACACCCATGTGTCTTTCAAAAGGATAACACCACCTTAAAAAAACTGGACCCAAAAGTTTGATCTCACGAACGACATGGACAATAAGATGAACCATTATGTCAAAGAAAGAAGGTGGAAAATACATCTCAAACTTGCATAAAGTTACAATCACGTCGAGTTGAAGTGCATCAAGTTTAAAGGGATCAAGAACTTTACTACAAATTGTGTTGAAGAACGAACATAGTTCGGTAATAGCATATCTCACATGTTTTGGCAGTATTCCACGGATTGCAATTGGTAAGAACACTTGCATCATTACATGGCAATCGTGAGATTTCATGCTTCCCAACTTCAGCTCACCATTTAGGCTAACAAATCTCTTCATGTTGGATGAGTACCCAGACGGAACCTTAATGCCATACAAACACTCACAAAATGTCCGCTTCTCTGCTTTGGACAATGTGTAGCAAGCTGGAGGCAAATAAACTTTGTCATTAAGCATCTTCTTCTTACTGCCACCAACTTCATCATCAGCTCTATTTCTTTTCTTACTCACCTTAACATGTGCCCACAACTCCGGACGAAGACCCTTACATTCAAACCAATCTCGCACGGCCCTAACATCTTTTGTCTTACCCGGAATGTTCATGAGAGTCCCGAGTATGGCATCGCATACATTTTTCTCTATATGCATAACGTCAAGACAATGCCTAACCTGTAGATCTCTCCAATATGGAAGCTTCCAAAAGATTGATTCTTTTTTCCATAATCGGCCTTCACCTCCTTGCACTTGCCCCGTTTTACCAAATACAGTCTCAACTCCCTTAACCTGTTCATAAACCTCATAACCGGTCAACGGTCGACGAGCTACACGGTCCTCAACCTCCCCATTGAACAACTTCTTCTTCTTACGATATTGGTGGTCTCGTGGGAGGAACTTTCGATGGTGCATGAATACGTGTTTGCACTTAGGAATCCACGTGGATTCCATGTCATCGATACATATCGGGCATGCTTTCTTCCCTTTGTTCTTATACCCTGATAAGTTGCCATATGCCGGAAAATCATTAACGGTGCATAAAAGCATTGCACGCAAGGTGAACTCCTCATTAGCATATGCATCAAACACTGAAACGCCTTCATCCCACATCTTTCTCAAATCCTCAACGAGAGGTGCAAGATACACATCTATGTCATTGCCAGGTTGTTTAGGACCCGAGATAAGAAGCGAAAGCATTATGTACTTACGCTTCATACACAACCAAGGTGGCAAATTATAGATCACTAAAAGTACCGGCCAAGTACTATGTTGAGAACTAAGATTGCCGAACGGGTTCATTCCATCCGTACACAGTCCGAGCCTTAAATTACGAACCTCATCCCCAAAAGTCTTATGCAACCTATCAATACTCTTCCACTCCGGAGAATCAGATGGATGTGTGAGCAAGTGACCATTCTTCACCCTATCTGCATGCCACCTCAAATTTAACGCATCTTTCTTTATAGAAAACAAGCGCTTGAATCTAGGTATTATTGGAAGATACCACAATACCTTAGCCGGGGGCCCTTTAGCATCCCGAGCCCCTTTACGCTTGTAGCGCGATAACCCACACCTAGGACACTCTTCTAAGTTCTCGTTTTCATTCCGATACAACACACAATCATTCGGACACGCATGAATCTTTTGGTACTCTAAGCCGAAAGGACACATGAGCTTTTTGGCATAATATGTCGACTTTGGAAGTTCATTTCCCTCAAGAAGCAACTCACCTAACGCTTCTAATAACATTGTGAAACTAGCGTCACTCCAATTGAACTTTGACTTAATGTTAAAAATTGTCAACACTGCTGTTAGTTTGGTGAACTTTGTACATCCAGGGTACAAAGGCTTTTGAGAAGCCTCTGTCAACAAGTCAAAAACACGAGGACGTTTTCCTAACTCATCCTCGACTCCCTCCATCATCTCATCAACACGATCCACATCCTCATCGACATTCTCTTCATCTGTCTCATACCCATCAACATGATCTACTACATCCTCATTGACATCGGCCACATTATTGACGTCCTCAACAACACTTTTCTCTTTGTAAACTCCCTCCTCACCATGCCAAACCCAAACATGATATTGAGGCCTAAACCCACGTCGAAGTATGTGCTCCCTAAGGATATCAACACTATCTACCTTTGATACATTGCCACAACTGACACATGGGCAATAAAAACCAACTCCCCCCGTCCTAACTTGATGTTCAACCGCAATACTACAAAATTCTAATACGCCATCAATAAATTCCGACAATTCAATGCTTCCATACATCCAAGAACGATCGTTTGTCATCCTAATTAGTGTGATTAATTGATTCAAAACAAAATTAATACACAACTTTTAAACATATATACTTATTTATAATAAACATATTTACTAAATATGCTAATAATTAATTAACAAACCACAAACCACAATATAAATAATAAACAACAAACCACATTCCTAAAAACATATTGACTCTAACTTTTCCAAGTGAAAATCAAGATGGTGAGAAGCTCACTAACTTAACCTTAAACAAATCACAATACATTTCATAGTCTACTTATCATTAACAAAGTTCAAGTTGCACTATTAATATATCGTTCATTCCCTCGACCCTTTTAATTCTACGATGATCACAAGTGGGTAGTTCTCTAACACAACTATAACCAATTCACAATACATGCCATAGTCTATCTAGTAAGTAGTATCTATCATCTAAACGTAATTCACAATACATGCCATATATATATATATATATATATATATATATATATATATATATATATATATATATATATATATATATATATATATTTATATATATATATATATATATATTTATATATATATATATATATTTATATATATATATATATATATATATATATATATATATATATATATATATATATATATGTATATATATATATATATATATATATATATATATATATATGTATATATATATATATATATGTATATATATATATATATATATATATGTATATATATATATATATATATATATATATATATATGTATATATTTATATATATGTATATATATATATATATATATATATATATATATATATATATATATATATATATATATATATGTATATATATATATTTTTTTCATCGAGATTGGATAAATGATATTTTATATGCAATCCTATCTCTAAAATAAGATGACCATATCATACAGATCATTTAGCCCATATCATACATATCATACAGACCATACCTATCTCTAAACGATATTTTCATTCTTTGTTTTGATCATGATCTACATTAGAACAAAGCAACAAGAACAGAAGGGTTTTGACATTAAATGCGACCAGCAACAAGAACAAAGCAATGCTAATGCAAGACAATGAATCCAGTCATCAAACCTGAGTAAAGGGAGTAATACTAATGAAAATAGGTTTATAAAAGTTTAATCCCAACAGTACGAGATCAGGTATTCGATGAGAAACATGAGAACTTAAATTCCATCCTCTCGTACCCAAAGTTCAAAGTTGGATGAAACTCCAAATCAAGACCAAAGGAATCAGCACAAACTGAAACCTATCCACTAAAGCCAAGCATTTCAAGTAGTGCAAAAATCACACAGCTACATATTCTTATCTTTTTTTTCACGAATCATCAGAAACATCGTCAAACAGTCCCCCACCAGTTCTCATCTTGGAAGTAGAACAACCCTCACAAGTAAATTACAATATTTAATCGGTCGAAATATCATTAACAACAAATAATCAAGGGCATATGTGAATAAACGCTAAAAAACCAACACCAACCTTTTCATTTCTCATGCCCATTTATATTTTTTTCAACAAGAACAGTAAGCAATTACAATGAGATATTTCAATGCTTATTGAAATTAAAAAGAGAAATAATACCTTAATTTGTGAGTTTTGAAGATGAACAAGCAAATGCCTTTGGTTTCAAACAACGGTTTTGAAGAATGCGCACACAGTAGACCAAGAAGCAAACGTTTGCTCTGGGTTTGTGAATGAAAATGAAGATGAACAAAGCAGCAGAAGTAGTTTGATTGCGAGAACAAAGCAGCAGTACAGTAGCTAACGTATGGGTTTTGAGAGAACAAAGAATGGGTATTCGTTCGTTTGAAAGAACAAAGCAGCAGTAGTTTAATCGTTTTTGAGAGTACGTAAAAGGGTTTTGTGAGGGTTTTTGTGAATATGGCGGGTTTTCTTAAAAAACCAAAGATTATTTGCTGCGGTTAAAAAGAAACCGGAGCAATTTTGTTAATTTTGAAGGATATTTGCTGCGGTTCATGAATAACCGGAGCAATTAACAACAAATAATCAAGGGCATATATATGTGAATAAACGCTAAAAAACCAACACCAACCTTTTCATTTCTAGATGCCCATTTATATTTTTTTCAACAAGAACAGTAAGCAATTACAATGAGATATTTCAATGCTTATTGAAATTAAAAAGAGAAATAATACCTTAATTTGTGAGTTTTGAAGATGAACAAGCAAATGCCTTTGGTTTCAAACAACGGTTTTGAAGAATGCGCACACAGTAGAACAAGAAGCAAACGTTTGCTCTGGGTTTGTGAATGAAAATGAAGATGAACAAAGCAGCAGAAGTAGTTTGATTGCGAGAACAAAGCAGCAGTACAGTAGCTAACGTATGGGCTTTGAGAGAACAAAGAATGGGTATTCGTTCGTTTGAAAGAACAAAGCAGCAGTAGTTTAATCGTTTTTGAGAGTACGTAAAAGGGTTTTGTGAGGGTTTTTGTGAATATGGCGGGTTTTCTTAAAAAACCAAAGATTATTTGCTGCGGTTAAAAAGAAACCGGAGCAATTTTGTTAATTTTGAAGGATATTTGCTGCGGTTCATGAATAACCGGAGCAATTAACAACAAATAATCAAGGGCATATATATGTGAATAAACGCTAAAAAACCAACACCAACCTTTTCATTTCTAGATGCCCATTTATATTTTTTTCAACAAGAACAGTAAGCAATTACAATGAGATATTTCAATGCTTATTGAAATTAAAAAGAGAAATAATACCTTAATTTGTGAGTTTTGAAGAATGCGCACACAGTAGAACAAGAAGCAAACGTTTGCTCTGGGTTTGTGAATGAAAATGAAGATGAACAAAGCAGCAGAAGTAGTTTGATTGCGAGAACAAAGCAGCAGTACAGTAGCTAACGTATGGGTTTTGAGAGAACAAAGAATGGGTATTCGTTCGTTTGAAAGAACAAAGCAGCAGCAGTAGTTTAATCGTTTTTGAGAGTACGTATAAAAGGGTTTTGCATTGTGAGGTTTTTTGTGAATATGGCGGGTTTTCTTAAAAAACCAAAGATTATTTGCTGCGGTTAAAAAGAAACCGGAGCAATTTTGTTAATTTTGAAGGCTCTTTGCTGCGGTTCATGAATAACCGGAGCAATTAACAAAATTCCAAAGGGCTATTTGCTGCGGTTCGGCCTTAACCGCAGCAATTAATGAGTTTTGAAGGCTATTTGCTGCGGTTTTATGGTTAACCGCAGCACTTATAGTTTTTTTTTTTTTTCTTATTAATTTTCCTCTTTATTGCTGCGAATACAAAAAAACCGCAGCAAATGATGAGCAGCAAATACGTTTTTTTCCACTAGTGAGAAGAGATATAGGCTAGTGTTTGGCTTGGGGTTTATTTTTGTGGATGATTTTTTATGTGTGAATGAGAGTTCTCTATTTATAGGAGAGATCTCCTTAAGTAACATTAAGTACATTAAAACTATGAATAAATGATAATGGAACATCCCCAAATACTTGAAGAGTCAAAAACAGCATCCTTGGAGTATCAAAGACTTCGCTTGACCAAAACAGGGGCTTGCTCGGTCGAGCGGTTTGGTCGAGCGAGCTACAGGAAGTTTCTAGTTGCATTCTATATGCTCGCTCAACCCATTCCGAGCTCGCTCGACCGCTGCACTTCAGAAGGCTTCTGAACAGTATTGCTCGACTTGCATAGTAGAGCATCTTGAATTAAACCTTTTCACTTCTTCATTAAGTCCCATAACTCCCATGAATAACACATACTTCATTACCTCATTAATCCATACTCTTAATCACCATCATAAAATCATCAAGACTCAACTTAATACACCTACATTAACATACTCATTGAATTCCAAAACAAAGAGTCACACATGAATGCACACACCAAATATGCACTCAAGTCACACCATTCATAACAGAAATCAAGAGAGAGAGTGAAAGGAGTACAAAAAAAAAGAATTATGCCACTCCTTAATATTTATCCACTTAAATTTTTCCCCAAAAAAATTTATATTGTACAATTGTCCTTGAATTATTTACTCCCTTAGTTTTTATGTGTAATTCAGGCAAGCTCATAAAGTGAAAAATTTAGAAGGAAAACACTTATTTACCTATGTTTTTCTTTCACTTCGTTTCGTTCAAAACAAACAAGGTGCACTCTTTCTCCATACTCCACCCCTTCCTTTCACTTCTCTATTTTGTATCCTAATTATTATTCAAATATATTGTTGGGGTATCGAATTAGCACAACAATCTTTGTATGTACTTTTATTCAAAAATAAGGATTGACGTTATTGTTTGGCCTGTGATGAATTGATGAAATGTTCTTTATAGCTTGCGCCTGTCAAAGCGTTGTTATTAGTTGTGTAGGCTGTATGTTTTATCCTCAGAAAATTTTCCAGTTGTGTTCATGATGTGTTACCCATCTTAAGTGATTAATCAACCATTTCGAAGAGTTGGTCTAAGAATCCTAAATTACCATATACTTTAACTAGATTTGGATTAAATGTAGTTGATTTTGACAAATTAACTTTAAGTAAAGCAGTCACTCGTTTTTAAAAGTACTAACATTTATACGTAATACTAATATGTAACACTGTAAAATTTGTTGACACTAAAATGTAATATATTTTATATGTATTAGTAATATTAATATGTAACACTTTTTATATTAGTAACCCATTTGTAATACTTTTATATTAATTATTATTTTTTTTTTAAAAAAAAAGAAATTTACGAATAAAAGCCTTTAAGTTCAGGGCTTTTGCAATTATAGCGTCAAAGTTCGTTTTTTGTAAATAATTGTCATCAAAGTACCAAAGACTAAACCATTCGAGCCAAATGATATTTGACCAATCCAAATGACCTTTGACCGGCCTAAATGACTATTGACCATTATTAATCATCTTTGACTTTTGTTGACCAACCCTAATTATTTTTGACTTTCCTAATTACCAATAATACCTTTGTGTTTTAGCACTTTAATATCGTTTTTATCCATCATAATATTTTTTTAAAAAAAGACGTCTTGATTATCCTTAAGAGGTAATTCCTTCTTATTCTCTTATTTCTTGAAATCAGACCGAAAAGATATTTAACGTCGTTTTTACCCATCTTTACGATATTTGTTAGAAATGACCTTAAATATCTTTTTCGGTCTACGTGCCGAAAAATCGGCGAATTAGTACTTATTTTGACCGGATTTTCTAAAGAGTTACCCAATAAGGATAATGACGACATTCGTTTTTTAAAAAATATCGACGTGAAGGAAACTAGGCGAATAAGTACTTGTTTCAACTGGATTTCAAAAGAATTAACCCAGCAAGATAATCACGATATTCGTTTTTTGAAAAAATATCGTTGTAATGGATAAAAAAGACGTTAAATATCTTTTTCGATGTACGTGCCGAAAAATAGGCGAAAAAATACTTGTTTCGACCAGATAACCCAAACTATTTTTTTATAGTTCATCCAAGCTAATAAATTTCTTAAAATATTAAGAAGAAGAAAAAATAAATTTAAAGAATTTAGTTCAGCCCCAAAAACTTTAAAAAAGAGAGAAAAGAAAAATTTTTAAAAAAATAAAATAAAATCAAACCAGCAATTTCAATGAAGAATGAAAAAATTTATAATTTTAAAACATAGTTTAATCCAGAAATTTTAACGAAGAGAAGAAATTTATAAATTATAAAATAAAGTTTGAATCGCAATTTTAAAAATGAAGGAAAAGAATAAAAATTATAAAAAAGCAGCTCAACCCAATAATTAACCTTCCTAATCCCTAAATCCCCTAATGAAAATATCGAAAGTATTCTTCCTCTTCTCGTTTCAAACACATATCATATATGTTCACATAATCTAGTCACTCCTCCCTTCTTTTCCCCTTGAAATTTGTGGTAAGTAATTTTTAATGTTCAATATCTCTTAATATGAATTCTTATTGCCTTAATTTCTTAAATTTATTGATATTTATCATTGAGTTGGTTTATTTTAGGCATATTTTCTATAATATGGTATCAACGTGTTTTTAGGAAACGCAAATAGTAGCTTTTTAATAATATTTTTCCATGGTGTCGCATTAAATTTGTATGCTTGTTCACTAACAATGTAACATTAATAAGCAAAAAATCATTAAAGCGACCGTTAAGTTCTTTTTTTCAAATTTCAGGAAGACATCAAACTCCAATAAATTGTCTTCCTCACTCATTGAACTTCTCTTTCATGAACTTTTCTTCCCCTTCATTGTAAGCTAGTTTTGGATTGATGGAATTCACAAACTTGCTTTCCGCAATTTGAGGTAATTAATCTTTATTTTACCATAAAACAAACTTGCTTTACTATAAAACAAATGCCTTTATTTTACCATTGTTGTATTAGTAATTAGTTTTACCATTGTCGTTTTTGTTGGTAAAGATGGAATGTAAGAAGTTTCTAGTACTTTCCACTCTATTTTGCCTAGGTCTTTCTACTATAAAGGTAAACATGCACTTAAAGCTGTTAAATAATTATGTCCACTCTATTTTTTATAGTTACAAATTTCTCGTATTTTTTATGGTTACAAATTTCACATGCTTCTTTTCTAAAACTCACTCCTGCCAAGCTTGTGAAGAAATATATTTACTCTATTTTTGATAGTGAACCTATCTAAGCCAATAGTTACTTTTATGAAAAAATTGGTTGGCAACATTGAGAAGGATGTGTTCATCACAAGGAAATGAATATCATTACACATGTAGGTCTTTCTTGAGTAGAGTAATTATTTATTGGTGAAATAAAAGTCAAACGAAGAAAATAAGTGTAGGATTATAGATATGTAAAGCAGAATTGTAAGAAACTATCAGCGCCGTATTTAATTCGGGACGGGAACGGCAATGGCCCAGGGCCCATATTTCAAAAACTTCGGTAAGTTTAAATTTATATTTAAATATTAAAAGAGTAAAAAAAAATTAAAGAATTAAGAGTAATAGTGGAATATTATTGGCATGTAATGTTCACGATTTATTGAATTAAAGGGATTGCAATTTCAGAGAGCTTGGTACTCAGTAATTTAAGAATCGGGCTATATTGCTCCATCTTAATTTTTACTTATATTATTAATAGTCCGTCTTGTATGAGACCGTCTCACGATGAGACGACCTTAAAACAAGAAGCCCATAAGCTAAAAGTTTCTATTATTGGACTATTTAACCCAAGTATGAGGCATGTCTCACGGTGAGACTATCTCATTTAAGAATTTGTGATTAAAATATTATAATGATGTTGCCACGAAAATATACATCTTGTAAAAAAAGAAAAAAGAAATTGAATTCAATAAATAAAAGAATCACAAAGTAATTTATCTTTTCGTGGATCCGACGAAAAACATTATAAGCATATAATAATGAAAATTTTTTAGCGATCTCGATAAGGGCCCCTACTTCTAATCTCACCCCTGGGACACCGAAAGTTCGGAAACGAGCTTGGAAACTATTTTTTAACATCTAAACAAGGTCACATGCATATCATAATATGAATTATCCAATATAGTAGAATATCATACTTTCGATGCGTGAATTCCACATTATATAATCGAGTATGAAGTATACCAAAATAGAGATAATAGAACTTCAAATGTCGTTCCTCTAATATTGGTCCACAAACATCGGACATATCACCATACTATGCACCTAGGGTGCAAAATAAGAAAATCTCTTTTCTCATTACATTTTAGTGGAGTATTAGTGTAGAGAATATTGGAAATGTTCAATGTATTATTTGATAAACAAATACATACCAATATATATAAATTAATCAAAAACTCTTCGTCATCTCATACATAAGTTATATGAGATGTTTATGGTGACCATTAAGACACACTTATGGTGACCTTTAGTATGTCACATTTATGGTGACCTTTAACATGTCATACTTATAGTAACTAAATATATGTTTTAATTCACTAATTTAAAATATTAAACTTTATATGTTTAATTGATCCAATGAGCATTCTTTGCTATTGGTGTATTTTATCCGATCAGTACCTACATGTATGTCCTTATAGGACTCGATTAATAGTAATATACTAATCCTATTAGATATATTTTATAGTTGGTTTCTAGTAAAACACTATAACCACCTAAATTAATCGAATATATTTTATCTTGATAATTCATCCTATTTATATATAGTAATTACACTTGATCAAATGACACAAATTTCCTTAAATAAGATTATTGGAGTAGAAACTAAGAGAATATTGTTGTTGCTAAAGGTAAATAAATAGTTTTAAAGTGATGGAGAAGATAAAATAGAAGAATTGCTTCCCTTATTTTGAGAGTAAATATTTACCCTAGTGGGATAGAGGAGAAATATTTCCCTCTTCTCCCTCGAAATAAGGTTAATATTCTTCCTTTTCCTTCATCTTTCTATACAATTATATCCTTTATCCTTCATCTTTCCTTTTAAATTCATCCCAAAAATTTAATTACTTTGTGTTTTATGTCTTATTTGGTATGTTTTTTGTTTTAATATTCTAATGTCCAAATGAATTAACTAGAAGACTCCTCGTTGAACTACTGAAGTGCATTGATCTAACATAATGGCTCACTACTCACTCACTGATGAGCTTTCTTTGAATCTTGACGATTTCATGTTTGTCAAAACTTTTGCAATTTTTTATGGATCAGCAGTAATTGCAAAAATATTTGAGATGCATGTTTTTGACATGCTAGATGTTATGGAATTACTTTCTAAGCTTATGAATATGTTTTGAAGGGTTCACTAAGGATATAAAATGAGTAGTTGGACTAACTTCTTATAATCTAGTAATGATATAAGAAAGGTGTTTTAGATTATTTACACTAAGCATTTCCTATGCAAGCCATTGGGAATCACATAATTTTGCCCATGTAAAGTGTGTTATTGCCGTTTTTGGTATCGTACAGATAAAGTGTACAACCATTTGATTGCAAATGGATCATGCTAGGCACCGAAGGATGGCAGTATGATGAGAATGACACGTATTCAACTAAAAATATTAATGTAGACATTTCACCTGACTTTTTAGATGATATGGAACACTTGATATATAATACTCATAGAGATGTGACAACCATGTTTCCATGCGGCCACGGAGAGGTTAGAGAGGAGGCCAATGTAGAGGCTAAAAAGTTTTATAAGTTAGTCGAAAAATGAGATGAAGAGCTATATCCTAGATGGAAAACAATTTCAAAACTTATGTTTCTCATTCGCATGTTTCTTTTGAAGTGTAAACATGAGACACGAATATTGCATTTACAGATTGTTTGAAATTATTTTGAGAAGCAACACCAGATTCTAAATTGCCTAATCATTCAATGAGGCACAGAAAGTGGTAAAAGATTTAGCATTTAGGTCTTCACTATGATAAAATTCATACATGTCATAATGATTGTTGCTTTATTGGAAAGAGCATGAAGCCCCGACATCTTACCTTGTGTGTCACACCTCAAGATGGAAAGATAAAGAAAATGAACATTAAAAAGATATGAATGATGTATCATCTAAGGATGCTTATTTAGTCCCCCACAAAAATTGTTTGGCATTTCACATGTATACAAGAAAGCTCAAATATAACATCAAAAAGGAGTATAAATGCAATGAATAAATGCATATAATTGTACATATGTATTACTTACAACGGGCCATAATAAACTAACTTAATAACGATGCTCTATAGTGGTTCGATGTTATTAACAACGGACTATTAATAAACTAACATAAAAACGTCACCTCGTGTAAATAACAACAGACAATTTTAGAGCTGAGTTTTTAAGTGAACAACAAACAATTCCTTTCCTCGAATTCGGGTGTCAAATTGTTGCCCATTTTGAAAATTAATTTTTAAGGGCGATTTTTTTAATTTCTTATTAAAAAAAAGCTTAATTTTTTAAAAGTTAAACGAAAAATGTCATCCTAAGTTTTGAAGTATACATATCAATAGAGAAGTCCAAATCATAAAGATTGGAATGTCCCTACTTGAGCATAGTCCATTGAATTTTGGTTGGCAAGTTGTATATTTCTTAACTCACCACTATTAGATTACCAAGTTCAGTGAACATGAAATAAGCTGCCATTGTCAAAACTGGCGGCCGTTCACTTAACAATAGGAGTAATACCCAATGCTCGAGTGTTCTGATTCCAAATCACATTCAACTTTCCCTTACTCAGTCCTACTTGCTATGTTCTAATCGATCTTAACACGTCCATCTTTACATGTTCTTTTGTACTTTTTTGCCCATCAGGTCTATTATTTTATTCCAACCCTTGTTTTGGCTATTGTGGTTCTTCTGCAGGTAGTTTTTGATCTTCAAGCAACAGTGTTAATCACATTCCTCCCTATGCTTGGTTCTCACTTTTTAGGAGTAAAATTGACCGCTTTTCTCTAGTACTCCCTCTCTCAGACCCTGTTTTCGAACGGAATATTGAATTAATGATGATGTATGTGCATTAATAAGCTAGATCGAGCGGATATTATTATATTGAACAATAAATTAAAATTAATAAGAAATATATGCAAAACGTGATAAGTATTAATAATTCAATTAGTGAAAATTTTATAATAAGGATGATTAATGTTAATTTGATCTGTTAAATTAGGCTGGACTTATTGTTAATGCCAGCATATTAACGGGGGGCCGGGACACAAGTGCACACACTTCATAAGCCAAGGAGATATATACCATCCCAAAACCATATGGCAATGGGAAGAAGGTCTCTAATAGCTTATAAAGTGTGCACACCATTTTCAATTTATCGATATGGGATAACTCATCCCAACACCCCCCTCACATGCGAACCCCCGTCAAGTTCGCATGTGGGAGTAATCAATTAGGGTAGGAACGCCATTCTTTTCGAACCTACCATTTTTTAAATTATTAATCGAACCATCGGCTCTGATACCATGTAGAATTAGTTTGGGATTTCAATGTGTGTCGTTTATGCTCATTCATCATCAATAAATAGTTACAATATTATCTTCTCCCAATTACAATAATATTTGGCCTAAAATTAAGGAGAAGATATTGCAAATGATATTACCTAAAAATAGGATAAATCAAATAATACCTAAAAATAGGATAAATCAATTAATACCTAAAATAGAATATATCTTAAGAATATTTTCTAACAATATATTCTAACACCCCCCCTCAAGTTGGAGCATGGGAACGTACGATGCCCAACTTGCTTAATAATTTATCGAACTGCGATTTTCCAAGAGCATTGGTGAATATATCAGCAAGTTGCATATGAGTAGGAATATAGGAGGGAGCGATTAGGCCTTCAGTAATAGCATCACGGACAAAGTGACAGTCCACTTCGATATGTTTTGTCCGTTCATGAAATACTGGATTTTTGGCAATATGTAGAGCTGACTGACTGTCACAAAACAAACTGATCGCCTGAGGGTGATGTATCCCCAAACTCAAAAGCAAGCCTTTTAACCATTTCAACTCACAAGTGATTGCAGCCATTGACCGGTACTCTGCTTCTGCGGAGCTACGGGAAACAGTATTCTGTTTCTTCGTTTTCCATGATATAGGGGATTGTCCTAGAAAAACAAGCCAACCAGTCAAGGATCGACGTGTAATAGGACAAGCCGCCCAATCAGAATCGCACCATCCTTGAAGTGTTAATTCACTGTCTGATCGTAACAAAATACCTTGTCCGGGAGTACCTTTCAAGTATCGTACTACCCGCAAAGCTGCTTCCCAATGTTCTGTTCGAGGTTCATGCATGAACTGTGAAAGTATGTGAACAGAATAAGCCAAATCTGGCCTGGTGACTGCAAGATAAATCAACCTGCCAACGAGTCTGCGATAGGATTCAGGATCAACAAGTAATTCACCCGATGCTTGACCGAGTTTGTGATTTTGCTCAATCGGAAAACCAACTGGTTTAGACCCTAAGAGACCTGTTTCAGAGATGATATCAAGTGTGTACTTTCTTTGACAAAGAAATAGACCGGACTCACTACGAGCTACCTCTATGCCAAGAAAATATTTCAGAGTTCCAAGATCTTTCATATCAAAACAGTCACTGAGATATGTTTTGAAAGTACATAAAGCAGCGGAATTATTCCCAGATATGATCAAGTCATCAACATACACTAGAACATTAATTTGCACCGAGTCACGAGTATAAGTAAACAATGAGTAGTCTGAATAGGACTGAAGAAAACCATATTCTTTCAAGGCTGATACAAGCTTTGCAAACCAACATCTAGGAGCCTGTTTTAATCCATAAAGAGATTTGCGTAGGCGACATACCTTATTTGGGTGAGATGAATCAAACCCTGGAGGAAGTTTCATGTACACTTCCTCTTCAAGATCTCCATGTAAAAAGGCATTATGAACATCCATTTGATGCAACTCCCAGTTTTTGGATGCTGCAATTGCTAAGAAAGCCCGAATAGTGACCATTTTAGCCACAGGAGCAAATGTTTCATTATAGTCAATGCCTTCCTTTTGATGATTGCCAAGCACAACAAGCCGAGATTTAAGTCGCTCCATACTTCCATCAGACTTATATTTGATACGATAAACCCATTGACTCCCAAGAGCACGCTTTCCAGGAGGAAGATCTTCCAAGGTCCATGTACCATTATTTTCCAGGCTCGAATTTCTTCTTGCATAGAGTTTCTCCATTTTTCATCTGTTATGGCTTCCTTAAACGAACGTGGCTCTTTGCCCGAAATTATGGCTGCAATAAAAGTTTGATATCGCAAAGAAAAACTATTACAATTAATATAATGTGCTATAGGATAAGGAGTACCTGAGGGATGCTTAGGAGACGAAGTGTTAGAAGATGTAGGAGATGGACTTTTCGTAAAAATGGTGTGAGTCACATAGTCGCGATGACGAACATTAGGAAATTTTTCCCTAAAACCACGTCCCAAATTATTATTTTGGGTCTCACTAGGCTGCTGGGCTTGATGTTGCTGCAAAGGAGTTTGATGAGTAGGAATAGTGGGAGGGCTTTGCTGGGCCTGATCCAGCCCATCTGTTGCTGGTAAATTGGATAAAAAATCAGTGGACTCATGCTGCCCAGCTGGTGCTGGCACTTCGCTGATCTGGGCGTGACATCCAGCGGGCAGCCCACTTGATTGGGCTTCTCTTTGGGGAATGATATCATTATTGTCATTGGGCAGCTCTGATACCATGTTAAATTAGGTTGGACTTATTGTTAATGCCAGCATATTAACGGGGGGACACAAGTGCACACACTTCATAAGCCAAGGAGATATATACTATCCCAAGGCCATATGGTTTTGGGATGGTATATATCTCCTTGGCTTATGAAGTGTGTGCACTTAAGTCTTCCCGTTAATATGCTGACATTCACAATAAGTCCAGCCTAATTTAACATGATCTAACTAATATATTATATTTAAGTAAAGATTTTAATTGGAAAGAACTTCTAGAACTGCTTGTTATAGTATGTAGTACAATCATCTGAAAATGGAGGAAGTAGATTAGTTTCATCGATCGATTGAATGATCAATTTTGGTAGGATTGTGTTTGATAATAAGATAATAATTTATGTAAATTTAATTCATAATTAAGCAATAATAAGCCAAAGGAGTATATATAAAACAACTAAATTAAAAATTAAAAAAAAGAAGAAAAAAAGCACTTTGTGAATCGTAAATATAATCAAAATGCATTGAACATAAGTATTCATATGTCGATTTTTTATACACATTTTGGGGTAAGCTTAAATGACATTCATAAATGTGGAAATATGCAATATGAAGTCCATTATAATTAACATACGTACAAACTTTAAAAAGTTTTCATAACTACAATTCTCAAAAAAGTGTGGTAGGGTATCTCTACAAAGAAAATATTTTAATTCACTTTTATATAAGATATATACTAAATAGTGCTCGTGCGATGCACGGTTTTATTAAATTTTTTGACATATTCATATAAACTGAGAAATTAAATTTTAAGAAATAAATTGTTCATTATAGTTATATTTCGTTTCACTTTGAACAGTTGTATACATTACGTACATTATATCATATTTTGCATTTTACGCAATATAATTATATTTATGCTTTTATTTTTTTATTTTGAATAAAAGAGCAAATGGTTAATTCGTACTCTGAGTAGAATACGAAATTATGAGTTTTTTAATAAAAAATAACATACTAATTTTTGCTAACAAAAATAACTATTACATGAATTTATAGAAGTAATAATATTATTAACACACTTTAAAATCAAAATATAAATACATAGAAATATGTATAATTATTTTATTAGTTTAAACGACAAAGATTATTTTTTCTCATGAAAAATATAAGTGACTTATATAAAAATAGTCACAACCTAAATCATATTAGAATTAAATATTGCATTTAAGTAACCAAGAGTATAAATAACAAAAAAAAATCCTAATATAAGTATATTATATATAGTTTTCTAATATTCATTCATTAAATAAAACTGAATATCCAATACACTAAATAATACTTCATTGATTTAAATCATTTAATAAATAAAATTGAAAACATTTTATAAATAATTAAAATAAATGAAATATAATATTTAATTTTCTAATACATTAAATGCGATTTAACCTAAAAAATAAAAAAAAAATTAATAAGAATGATAATATAAACAAAATAAGAAAGTAGTAAGTCACAGATAATCATAATAACAATGACATCATCATTAAATTTTAAAGGGAAAATTTTTAATGAGAAAACGACACGTATGCAATTTAAAAGGTGATGATGTCAGTTGTATTTTGCTTTAGTATTAGTTATATAAAATAGATTATAGATTTGGTTTTCCAGTTTTCATATTTTCCCTCCAATTCACTGAAAAATAGATATTTACTTTTTGACACTATTTACTTATTACTTTTAATTTGTTTATTATTCTTAATCTATAAATCAAAACATAGTCAAGTAAAATCTTATTTGATTCATCTCAATGCAAAAATTATTAATATCTATTTTTTATAATATTTTGTTATGTATAATAAGAAATATTAAGTATTGAAAAAGTATTCTGAAAAGCGTGAAAGAGCAAATATTACATTTTCGATAAATGGAATGAATAATTTACATCATTAAAGGAATCCAAAGAGTTTTTTTTTTTTAATGAACTTTACGGTTAATGTTTTAGTTGTATAAATATTTTGATTACTACTCCCTCTAAATCACTACTAATGTCTCATTTACTTTTTGGACATTATTCATCTCTTAGTTTTAAGTTGTATTTTATTATTAATTTATAAGTTAAAACATAGTCAAGTGGGATTTGTTGATTCATCTTAATGCAAGGATTATTTTATATCAATGTTCTATAAATTTTGATTATACATAATTTAAAAATACTTAAAATTGATTAAATATATTAAATTGCATAAAGCAAACAGAACATTAATAGTAAATTGGAGAAAGTATTTTTTTAATACAAACTCTGATGGTGCCTCATGAGTCATAAGTACAAACATTCTTTCATCACACTAAAAAATTTATTGATTATTATTTATTAACCAAATTCTGAGGTGACCGACAAATTCTTTTTTAATTTATTATTCTTTCTTTTATTTATTTTTATCGTTTGTGTGGCATACGGCCGCGTACCTTTGTTTAGTTTGTGATGACGACAGGTAATTTTATTAAGAAAATTACAATAAATTACTTGATATATAACTTTTTTGCAAAAAAAACTATTTAACTTGTTAATTTTTTTTTCTAAACAACTGTATATGATCCAAAGGCTATAACTCTATAATTTGACAGAAATTTTTAGTTGACCGTTAAGCAAAAGTTTGACTAAATATATGTTAATTTTTATTGTCTTTTGACTTTTTAATCCACTTTTCTTTAAAAATTATCAAATATCTTCATAATGATTTTAGTTTAAATAGCTAAATTAACCCAAAACTAACCAACAAGTACACTAATGGTCCATTTGGTTAGTGGTACAAAATAATACTAATTTGAATGATTTATAGTGTAAAATTTCATCATAATTTCCATGTCATTCCCATGGTAATGAAACGTTAATCACAATTTGTTCATAAATTTTTATTACCACATAATACCACATATCCTAATGGTAATGCATCATCATCATCATCATCTTACCTAATGTATCCTACTCATAGAAAAACTATGGACAGAGTCTGAGGAGGGAAGGATGGCAGCAATTCATACCCATAAAAAAGAGCACGGCTAAATGAGTCCCTCGGCTCGAGAAAGGTAAAGAGACGTAACTATACAGGAAAGATAAATCAAAAGCCTATAAATAAAATAAATATGAGATGATTGAAGTTGGATAAACAATAAATTTTTCGACAAAAATTACACAAATTTTCATTTTTATTACCACCGTTTAATACCACCTACCAAAAATAACTCATCCATCTTTAGATATTATTACCCTGAAACTTTTTACAAAGCATCTTATTTCAAAAGTTTGATAGAGAATATAAAGTTTATACTCTATTTGTCCCATAATAATTGTTATTCCTTTTAGAAGTCCTTCCTATTAAATTAACCGTATTCAATTTATGTAGTATTTCTTTTACTTTTTTTTAATAAAATATCAATCTATTACTTTTTTTATTCTCATAAGTGTCCCATTTGTTTTCTGGGCATTGTTAATCTCTTATTCTTAATTTGTATTTTATTATTAATCTATAAGTTAAAATATACTTAAGTGAAATCTTGTTTAATTCGTCTCAATGCAAGGATTATTTATATTAATTTTTCATAATTTTTATTTATGCATGATTAAAGATATCATAGATTAAATAAGTATATTTGCATAAAAGAGATAAAACACATAATAAATAAGATAAAGTATTATTTTTTAAAAATTCCTGTATAGTGGGCAAATTTATCTGTTCAAACGACACCCATCACGCTCATAAGAGATAAGCAGTAAAAAGCGTACTTATATAAAATGTGACAGTCCAGGCGTTAGAATAAGGAAGTTGCAACCAAATGAAATCAATATCATGCAAGGTCATTGGTTGACACGTTAATATTAAAAACAACTTTATTAATTACTCGCTCTTAATAGATATTTGTTTGAGTCATCATATTAAATATTTTTAGTTAGTTTAAAATTAAGTTTTATCCATATTGATTTTTCTATATAATTCTTAATTATTTGTATGTCAGGTCAAATTGAATTTAATTATTAGGTCGGATAAATATTGAAGTATCAATCTCATACTTCCACTTATTTACTACTTCCGTTTCTTAAAGAAGTTTTCACTTTTTATTTTGCGGTGTTTTATTTGTTGTTCACATATGGAGTTTTTTCATTTATATCACAAATTTTGTAAAAAATAACCTTACTCATCTTCATTTTAATACTTTAATAATGCTTATGGTTCCTACATATCTTCCACTAACTTAATTTTAATATTTTTATATTCTTTATGGTTCCCACATGTTTTCAACTAACTTTATAAAAACATATTTTTATTTGTTATGGTCCCCATATTTTTTCCACTTTCTTTTAATATTTTTTAATATTTGTGGTTCTTAATTTTCCTCCATCAAATTTATTATTCAATAAAATAATATCTCCACTATCTAAAAAATTCTATTTTTTTTATTCCCGTGAACATTCTTTATGGGAATATTATTGAAGAATGAAGGGAGTAGTATTTAGTCCGTCCCATTTATTTTATATCATTTCTATTTTTAAACTATAATCCACAACTTTCTTAAATCTCGATCCCTATATTTTACAATAACTCTTTTAATTTCATTAACGCACATTCATATGTTTCTTATAAATCTCATGATCTCTTTGATCAAAGAGAGAGTAGTGCTCTAGGCCTTTATCATCAACTATTTGTCCTGTTGTCTATTATGCTTACTGTTTAGAATCTGACACTACACTTCACAATCTTCTACCTAATTAAACAGAGCTCTTTTTACTTAATACTTGTCACCCTTTTATTTGATGTTTTACATCCAAAAGCAACCATCCAAACTCTAAACTTCCAAAACGCCTAAAATAGGTCCCCAATACACCAACCCTTTTTTTCCTACTTGACCGTTCAGCCCCTTATTCATGTATAATTTTAAACCCCTTTTCTTTTTCCATAAAACTATTAAATTATACTTATATTTTTCAACTCATTCACATATAAACCATTATATTTTATGCTGTGATTTAGTCTTTCATACTTTCAGTTATATAAAAAGATAAGTTAAATTAAATGCATATGTAAAATCTTTTTAAAATGGAGTATTATATAAATCACAATAAAATAAAAAATATAACAAAATTTATAAAAATTATAAATCTTTCATAATAATGTTATGATTTGGACACACCTAACATGTACTTGTTGGGTCTTCTTATTTTTCATTATGTCCTTAAATGGAAACCAAATCGTCCTTCTCCTGATTTTTTTCATTTGATATGATTTGATTTTAGTCATTTACATTGATTTTCTATGGTGTGTAATGATTAAGTAGCTTTGATTTGTGTTAAGGTTTGGTTTACATTTTTTTTATACTAGTAGTCTCTATCAAGGATATTTACACTCATCTTCTCTAAAGTTTTATTTGTAAAATTTTCAAGTATAGAGTTTTTTTTTTTAATGAAAATATTATTTTTTTGGTAATTTAATAGTAATTGGCTTTACTATATTATATTATAATACATTTAATAAAATAAGAGTTTTTAATATATTTACACTAAATTTTGAGATTATTTATGGTTACTTAAAAATATTTATTAATCATTTGCTATTTTAGTTAAAATAATTTATTGTTACTCCCTCATTTTCTAATTAAATATCAAATTTTATTTTGTATACTTGTTGATGCACTAGTTAAATCCTAAATAGTATTTCTAATTGTACTTGGTCAAAAATTATATTAATAAAATTTGCATTAAAACGAACCAAACAACATTCCACTTGATTATATTTTAACATATAATTTGTGAATAAAATACTAATTAAGAGTGATTAATAAATACCGTCAAAAACAAATTGAACACCTGATCAAAATATGAGATAGTATTTTAGTCAGAACAATAAATGAGTCAATTTGCGTGCACGCATTTTTCCTTGCCCTCTACTTGAAGGGGTACAAGGGTATGAATTGTTTGCTATTCCTCCTCTCATCCGGACCTTAACTTGTGTGGGATACTGGGTTGATGACTCTGACTCTGGCTCTGAATAAATAACTCAAATCTTATACTCCCCCGTCGCTTAAATTCAGAGCAATTGTCCCATTTGATTTCTAAACATTATTTATTGATCATTCTTAATTTGTATTTTATTCTTAATCTAGATTATGTCAAAATATAGCCAAGTGCTATCATATTTGATTCATCTCCTTGTAAATTTTATCAAAATCATTTTTTTATAATTTATAAAATTATACATAATTAGAGATATTTAGGATTAAATTAATGCATTGTACAGAGCGTTTTAAAAACTAATTGAATCAATTGGTGTGAATCAGAAAAAAGTTAAAATTCAATATTTAAAGAGATGGTTCTGAATGTTGGCTTTTACATTGCCTTGGTCAAACAGTTAAAAAAAATATTTGGTAAATGGCTCCTAAACTAGCTGAAAGCTGGCTTTAAGCCAAAATAAAAAAGCTACTCTAATTAGTTTTTTTAATTAGTTTTTGGCTTGTTAATTAACTTTTTCTCTAGTTTACAACCAACAACTTATACTAAAATTTACCAAACATCTCCTTAAATACCTGACTTTTTCTAGCTGTTTATTGAGATGTTTGGTAAAACAACCAATATTTCCGGTTAATTAAACAAGCCAACAGACGACAACCAACAATTAATTGCCAAACACCTAAACATTAAATAATCACGGTGATTGCGCCGCGCTAATCCTAACCATCTACCCTAACCATATATCTATCCTTTTCTAGCACAACCCTTTTAAATAGAAGTACTATCGTTTAGACCAAGCCGCCATGTACTCCTAAAAAAAAGAAGTAGCATATTTGTAACCCTTAAAACGAAGTCATGAAGCTTTTAACACAAGGAATAGCTCAAGGAACAATCCCAATGTTTTGAGCATCATCATTATTCTCTGTTTATGCATCATTAACAGCATTAGTCACATTAATCCAACAATTCTACCATCAATTCATACCAACCCAAGTAAGACAATACATCACCCTAAAAATCCAAGAATGGCTCACAAAATCAAACTCTTCCACCAAATCATTCACTCTTGTAATCGAGCAATTCGATGATGCTGATTACGACTCTTACAATCAAGTATTTTACGCTAGTGAAGCTTATCTAACCAGTAAACTCAGATCTTGTTCGACTCGTCTCAAAGTAAGTAGACCCACACAAAAGGATCAAGTCCTATTTAAGCTAGCACAAGGTGAAAAATACAATGAAGTATACGAGAATGTTGAGCTAGAGTGGAATTTCATTTGTAGCAAATCAACAAAAAACTCCCAATACGATCATATCGAAGATGGTCAGTCGTCATTCAAACCTCATAATAAGGTATACTTTGAACTTGTATTTGATCAACAATACAAAGAAAAAGTGTTTGATTCATACATACCCCACATTATGAAATTATATGATGAAAAATCAGAAAAAGAAAAGGAATTAAAATTATATAGTTTGGATAATGTAAAACAAGGGGGTAATTGGAGATCAGTAAAATTTAAACACCCATTTACATTTGAGGCACTAGCAATGGAACCGGGGGTAAAGAAGGAAATAATGGACGATTTAGAGAGGTTTATAGGGAGAAAAGAGTTTTATAAGAAAGTAGGAAGAGCTTGGAAAAGAGGGTATTTATTGTATGGTCCTCCTGGAACTGGGAAATCTAGCTTGATTGCGGCCATGGCTAATCATCTAAAGTTTGATATTTATGATCTTCAGCTTTCTTCAGTGATTAATGACTCTGCTCTGAGGAGGTTATTGCTTTTTACGACGAATAAATCGATTCTTGTTATTGAAGATATTGATTGTAGTTTGAGATTGGCAGATCGTCAACTTAATGTTAGTAATGATCATGAGGCTGACATTAATTCACAGGTAAGTAGTATTTCTATTTCCTTTGTTCTTTAATGAATTTTTTTAAGAACCATCATTAAAAAAAAGTATAAAAAGAAAGTTATTTGAAAAAATATGAGGACCAAAACTAATAATATTATTAAACAATAAATGACAAATGGAAATTTCTTTAAAAAATGGGAGAAATTATTTTTATGCACTTTCATTTCAAGTCATCAAGTGTTTTGTTTTGTTTCCCCTGTTTTCACAATTAACAATCTGTTTTAGTTTGCACTCTATTTTTTTTTTTTCCAAAATTAAAGTCAATTTTAATGAATAATAGAAGTTTTAAGTTTTAAGGGTGGTTTGGTAGTTTAATTTGATAAGTTTTATGGTAGTATTAATACTCCTTTAATCATAATATTATCTTCTCAAATTCTATATATTCCAATCACGATATGCATTGAGAGAGGCCATCATGCAAATTTTTCCGGATTAAAATTTTATCATCATACATGACAACTTTCATGAAAACTTACTTTACATATTCCATTTAGTAAGAATAATCAAACAAGCTTAAGTGTTATAGAGTATAATTCTGCAATTGTTTGGGAAAAATGTTTGCTTTTTTCAAATCTTTGGGGAAATACAATTGTTCATATTATTCCAAGATTTGATATCAATGGATATAAATAATATTTATTTTTCATACTTTTTATTTTACTTTAGATATCCGTGTTAGAAATATTTTATATATACTAGATATAAATAAAAAAATTACTAATTTTGTATAATTAATTAAGCTATTATATGACTCCTAAATCATATTGAAATTATAAACTAATTTGTTTTAAAAGATTTAAAAGTATTACTATTAGATTGAAATATATATTACTAATATATATATATATATAAAACATAATCATAAAATCATGCGCTAAACAATATAAATGATAAATAATTACATAAAAATAATTGAAAATTTCAATACATAAAAAAATAATATAAATAATAATTTAAATGTTTTATGTCTTTGTAAAATCTTAAGTTTTCAACCTAAAGAATATGCTTCCTCCAGTTCTTAAAAGAAGTTCTCATTTGTCATTTTGGGTGTTTTATTTATTGTTCCCATGAAAATTTTTTTTGTTAAAGTCATAAATTTTGTACAAAAAATAACCTTATTCATTCTGATTTAATATTTTAATAATACTTATGGTCCCCATATATCTTCCATTAACTTCACTTTAACACATTTATATTCATTATGGTCCCTATATATTTTTAACTAACTTTATAAAAATATTTTTTTATTGGTTATGGTCCCCATATTTTTTTTTAACTTTTATTTATTGTTTGTTAATGTTAATGTTTATGGTCTCCACTTTTTCTCCATTAAATTTATTATTTAATATAATAATATGTATATTATTTAAAACATTCAATTTTTCTTAATTCTCCTAAACTTTCCTTGTGGAAACTTTATTAAGGAACAAAGAGAATATTATTTTATTATAATAATCAACTGATAACCTAATTTATATATTTATCTGTTATAACTTTGTCAAGCATAGGTGATAGAATTATCGTTTGAAATTTATTTCACCAACATCTTTTTCTTATTATTTACTTGAATAATTAATGTATAATCTATTTAATTTGTGTAGTTTTTTAAATATAGCCATGTAAGTAGTGTAAATGATTATCTATAAAAAAAAACCTATTTCAAAATTATTTTTTTTCTTAATTTATTACAAAAATATTTTTATAAAAATAAATTTTTTACATAAATAATTAATATGTTATCCGATAATTATCCATTGTAATCAAAACCTACTACATATCTTAATTGATTGCATATGGTAAACATTAGTAAATAAGAAATAGTTTTAAATCTTTTGTTACTAATCTATTGAACAAATCTAATCAAAGAGATATTACATGACATTCTAAAAAAAATATTTGCCTAATAAAAACATAAAAAGAGCGGAAAATTTTTTATTGTGAAGTCGACATTTGTCCTAATTATTTCTTCATTAGTATATTGTAGAAATAAATAGATTGCATGAGTATGTATAACACACTTAAACACTTTACTTTAAATTAATAATAAAATATTTCTTACTTTTTCAAATTGCAATCGGACTCGAACATTAAACACGTATCCATGTCAAACTTAAGTAATCTAGTCCAACGCCAGTAACAAAGTAATAAATAAAAGTATTATTTCTCCGATTTCCTTAATAAAGTTTTGATAAGAAATATTGATGGTAATTAAGAAAAATAAAATCTTTTAGATAGTAAAGATATTATTTTATTACATAATAAATTTAATGGAGGAAAGTGAGGACTATAAATACTAAAAAAATATTAGTGGAAAAAATATGAGAACCACAACTAATTAAAAAATATTTTTATAAAATTAGTGGAAAACATGTGGGGACCATAAGGAACATAAAAATGTTAAAATGAAGTTAATGGAAGATATATAAGGACTATAATCATTATCAAAGTATTAAAATGAGAATGAATAAGATATTTTTGTCCAAAATTTATGATATAAATAGAAATTTTTTTATGAAAATAATAATTAAAACACCTCAGAATAGAAAACTTCTTTAAAAATAAGAGGCAATATTAGGAGTAGTATGTTTGTTTATAGAATCCTTTTCTCACATGTATTATGTATAGTAGTATTAAATTTGGTGGACCATGATCATAACATCTCCCAGTTGATTAATTTAATTAGTGTTTTTAATTTAATTAGTGTTTTTATCGGTTTCAATTTAGCTAGTTGTTGATTTAAACAATATTTTTTTGCTTTATTAGTAAAGTTGGGTTTTTTTGTCTGTTCACGTTTTGTTCTTACACGTGTCTAATCAAATTTATGTAATTATGTTAATTAACAAATTGTTTTCCTTGATAGACCCAAAAGTTGGCCCCATATGATGAGTATGACAAATGCGGTTGAAATAACATTACCGTATCTCTCGCTCTTTTACAATGATGCTTATATTGGAAGAAAGAAGCTACTGAAAAATTATAAGTCAGATTAAAATAATAACGTTAATAAAGTAGAAAATAAAAAAATATTATTATTATATATTTTAATTTTTATTTCTCCTTTAAATATTTTTAGAAAAATTAATATTAATAGACTAAACTTTTACCTATTTGTAATAAATAATTTCACCTTTAAATTATATTTTAATAATCTAATCTTTGTCATATGTTTGCGCACAAAATATAAATTACTAATAATAGGTAATAATAAGGTATGTAGCTAGCAAATTAAAACTAAAATTGAATTATTCATAGTAAACTAAAATTAAATATTAAATTAAAAAATAATTTAAAGATAAAATTATTTACAGCGAAGGTGGAAAACATTGAATTATTAATGTCAATATTTATCCTTTTAAATTTACCTCTACTCACTTTCATTTATATACTTTTAACTTTTATTTCGGCTTTAAATATTTACTGGGCTTGTGAATGCAGATATCATTATCCGGTTTGCTGAACTTCATCGATGGTTTATGGTCAAGTTGCGGGGACGAAAGAATATTCATATTCACAACAAACCATAAAGACAAGCTTGATCCAGCATTATTAAGGCCAGGAAGAATGGATATGCATATTCACATGTCATACTTAACCATGCCGGCTTTCAGAGTCTTAGCTCACAATTACCTCAACATTTTAGATGAACATCATCTTTTCAACGAGATCGAACATCTTATTCAAACTACAAAAGTAAGCCCTGCTCAAGTTGCCGAGGTACTTATAAGGAGTGATGATCCTGAAATCTCGCTTTCTAGTGTTATTACGATGCTGAAACAACATAAACTTAGGCAAGTTGAGGAGAAGATAGATTTTCCAAATTTGATGAATGGAGGTTTTAGTAATGGGATTGGCCATGATCATTTGTCGTCTGCAGATGAATTTTCTGATGATTAATTAGGATTTAATTAAATTAAGTACTCTTAAACACCAACAAAAACTGATGTTATTTTTAGATTAAGTAGTACTTTTGTGTTAGATCCATTCTCAAAATACGGGCGCATATTTTCGGTATATGATGCTGAACCTTTTGTCTTGCCCATGGATGAACTGAAATCGACAAATTTAATTAATTGTTGTTAGTTTTAGATCTAAGTGGTTATTTGTCACTACATTTGGGAATCCGTATAGTCTCCCTATATTGTCTATACTCTATAATATTGCTGCTATTTGTCCTATTTATGATTTCACCTTTATTAATAAACTAATTGTATTCTTTAATATTTATAGTAGTGTATAATTAAAAATTATAAAAATTGATTAAATATTTTATATTGATTTAAATCAAATAAGATTCATCTTACTTACATTTTAACGAATACAAAATAAATTAAAAGTTATTGATTAGAAATGTCAATTTTAAATGAGACAGATAGTAAACCAGAGGAATAGTTTAAGCACATAATATAAATTTTTCTTTCAAACAAGGTTAGTGTGAATTATATAAGGTGATTGAGATTTTTATTTTAACCAAGCGCGCGGTGTATGTGTTGAATTGTTCATTATTATTCACATGTGAATTATCCTAATCAGAGAAAGAGAAGAGGATATGTCATTTTGTAACTTGAGGAGTAAGACCTACTACAACAAACTGGTTTATAGTAGTGAACCTCCATTGAGTTTGAATGCATGTTACCTCTTTCCTTCTTGTTTGGATTGCCGGCCTAGGCTCATTTTCTAAATTCTAACATGGTATCAGAGTCTGATTTGTTGTTAGGCCTTTAAGACAAAACATTTAATCTTACCACTGGTTGGTTTGTAACCCTTCTATTAAAGTGTTTATTATTACCCACATGTGATTTGTGAGCATCAATGAAAAAGAAGAGGATATGCCACTTTATATAACTTGAGGAGTAACTCTTACTATTAACAATTAGTTTTAATAGTGAATCTCTTTTGCATTTTTATGTGTATTACCTAGAGCTATCTAATGTGACCCTCTGATACACGGACACGCCAATTGGCAGACGTGTCCCGTGTCGGACACGGACACGCCAATTGGCAGACGTGTCCCGTGTCGGACACGGACACGCGAAAATCCGTGTCCGACACGCCAAATGAAGTGTCCAATATTTTAATATTTTTTCGGACACGGCTAGGACACGCAAGGGACACGGCAAGGGACATGGCAAGAGTGAAGGACACGTATTAAAAAAAAAAAAATTTAATGAGATTTTTTCTTAAGAGTTCAATTCTTAATTGTGGTTTTTTAATGTGTTTGTAATTTGATTTTTAAATTTTTAAATTTTTTTTGAATTTGTATGACTTATTTTAAATACTCATGTTGTTTATTTGGTACTTATTTGCATTTTATATGATTTTTATGTTTTTAAAGTGTTTATTTACAAATATCAAATGAAAGATTGTAAAATTATCTTTGATTGATATATTTATTATATTACCATTTTCGTGTCCCCGTGTCCGCCATTTTTAAGTTGGCGTTTTCCCGTACCCGTGTCGTGTCCGTGTCCGTGTCCGTGTCCGTTTTAGTGCAACCTAGATGTGACCCCGAACCGAAAACCCGAACCGAAACTGAAAGTAAACCGACTCGATAGTGTGTTCCTTTTTCAGGTTTATCGAACGGACATTACCCGAACCGAAGTTGTACCCGAAAATGGGAAAATTGAACCCGAGCTGCGACCGATTTTTGTAATCGACATATAACCGTTAACCGAGGTTACCCGAACCTAATAGTGACCGACCCAAGTCATATCCAAACCGGATCATGCTCAAAACTGAACTCAATTTGGCTAAAACCGACTTAACATGAACGAATTTTTAATTGAACTACTGTAAAACTGAACCAATTTTTAACATAGAAGTATGATTAACTCATATTCAATCATATTATTAGTTAATCTAATAAAATGAGATATTAAATAAATTAAATTTTATAAACACATGGTTTCATATATCTAGATTAATAATTAATGGTCAATGTTTATTTAACTACTTTTAATCAAATTAGATGAAAATTAATAGTGATTTAATTTTAATTTCAGTCAAACAAGTAAAAGTAATAAAGTCATAATCACTAATTAATTTGCATTTTAACTATATTGCTTTAAGTAAAGGGAATCTTACCATCAATTAAAAAATGACTAACAATTTAATCTGATATTGACTCGATCGATATTAATTAGTAATTCGTAGCCGAATTCTACTAGAAAAATACTCGAATCCGGTCTGTACCCAGTAAAACCGAACCAAAGATTAACCGATGAAAACCCGAGATCGATTGACACTGGACTCGAACTTCAACTGACACCGGACTCGAACTTCCACTGACACCGAACCTATGCTAGCCCGATAGCTTGAAAACCGATCTTCAACCGAACTATGACTAACCGACCTGACCATAGTGTGACTCTCGTAACACGTATCCGAAAAATAGCCGATCTGAAATACAATCGAACCGAATGACACCCATCTAAAACCGACCTGATTACCCGAATGAACACCTTTAGTATTACCCCTTTTCCTCCTTCTTTGGATTGCCGATGCGAGCCCATTTTCTAAATTCTATTAGTATATATGTAGATCTGATCTCAAGAAAGCTAGTTTAATTGTTTGGTCTAATCCTAATTACCCCGTAATATAAAACAAGATGTATGATGGATTTTAAGTTTAACACTACCACTATTAGAGAAATAAGCTAATAAAAATGCTACTAAAATTGACTAAGCAAGAAATTTTGGGACCAAATAATAAGAACAATCTAGGATGTCGAAAATCACCTAATTTTAATATAGAAATAAATTATTTTCAGACTTACATAAAAAAGAATTTTAATATGACTAAAAGCGATCCAATTTATCTCAAACTTCCAATATATTGATTAATTTCTTCTCTGGTCCTATTTAACTAATCCTCAAACTTTCATACTTTGGTCTAAACTAATATGAGTTTAACCTAAACGTACCTCAATTTAATATTATTTCTAATCTCAAACTTTCATTATATTAAAAAAATTAATAAAGTTAATTTAATTCGAGGTTCGTTAAGCAAGGATTCAATTATAAATTCAATTTCCTAAATTTAATCTAATAAATATATCCATATACCGAAATTGTATGGGATCAGTCAACTATCCTAGATTATAAATCCACTACTCATTAGACATACTAATTGGCATAAAACAAGAATTAAAGCACTAGGCATCATTTCAGTTGTTGGCTCTCCTAGGTTTTGATGATGACTACATTTTATATAAACAAATATATTTTTAGAGATTGTATGCAGGTCGATATTCGATCATGATTAACATCGTTAAAAATTCCTACGACTTAGTCTATGAACGTGCACTAGTTAAAAGAAACCAATGAAGTTAGATAAGGTATATCGCTTAGGATGTCAAATGTAGACATGAGGTCTACTTTTTCTAAGTTTGATGATCTAACGTTACCGGAAAATGGAAACAGTGCATTGTTCTCAGACTGGAGTATAAAGAAGTTAAGTCTGCTGGAAAATTATGATTAATATATTTTCTGATTTTTTAGTTGATGTATTAGTTAAAATTAATTTGTTGCATTATTTATTAATTAAGTTAATTGGCAAAATATTTTTTAAACCACCTTAAAATAACCGTGTGATTTTAAAATAGTGGAATATTTCTCTCCTTATTTTTCTCCTTAAAAATAGGCTTTTATTTTGGATCTAATTAATGAAAAACTAACTTGTCTATTATTAGAAAAAAGGGGAACCGTAGCTTTTTGCTTAAGCATCAAGCTTCCATTTATTTCTCCTTTGTTATGGGAATAATTACAAGTGTTTAACCGTGAGTTTTCCTTGTAATTCAAGATCCATATTATTCTCCTTAATTTTAGGATAAGGAAATAGTGGGTAGTTGTTTCCTTATTACTAGCTAAATAAACACTATAAATAGGTGACTTGTTTATTTCTCAAATTGCGTTCGTATGAGCCTTATAATCCATACGAGAGAGATTGAAAAATTAACAAAAAATATTTTGTTCAAAAATTGCCAATTAACTTATAATATCTTCTTGTGCAACTCTTTAATTTTATCTTTAGAGAATTTAAACTTGTAAAGGGTTTTTGAGAGAATTGTTGTAACTAGATTTGGATAAGTCTAGGGGAGAATTAGAAAGCTTCTAGTGAAGCCATAGAAGAGAATAGCTTTGAGTAAAGCTAAGAGAGAAGCTTCGATTGAAGCAAGAGAAAGAGAAAGAGAAAGAGAAGTTGGACTACTAAGAGAAGCTTTAAGTGAAGCAAGTTGTTTTACGTAATTGTAACGAATTGCCTAAAACATATTAGAGAGTTTTGAAATCCCGAGGGGTCGTGGTTTTCCTTCTATTTAGGCCTAGAAGGTTTCCACGTAAAATTGTGTTGTCTCTTTTACTTTTTCGCATTAAGTTTAAGTTTTAATTCTTCAATCTAATCCCGCAAAAACAGGGCTAAAATACTTAAACTTATTAAAACAACAATTCACCCCCTCTTGTTGTCGTTACCATCTCTAACACTGTCTACATCAGTCATAAATTATACTAATATATAGGAACGATAAAATAAACTAGAGCAATAAAAATTGCAAAAAAGAAACTAAGAAAATGAAATTTGAGAACAATTTAATAACATGAATCTAAAAATTAAACTACTAAAAATAACCAAATATTAATTGAAGAACAATAAGTAAAAGTTACAATAATTTAATGGCAATTAAATTTTATTAATTGAAGAAACAAAAATGTCTACAATGTTCTTGAAATGGAAAAGGGAACCGAAGAAACTAGCTAGGAAAACAAGTTTTTACATGAAAACTAATCTATCTGAAAAACAAAATAAGGGGAAAAAACTAATTCTAAAATTTCCCTATTTATATTAAGAGGTTATTGGAAAATAATGTTCCCAAAAATCTAAAATCAACCTTAAAAGCTAAATAATATAATACTCCTATAATAATTAATTAGCTAACTATCAAACATAGGAAAAAATGGTGAAGAACGTTTCAGAAAACCAACGACAAGTCATCAATTGAAAAGCGGCGACGAGTGGCATAGCTGCTACTCGTCGCCGCTACCTCAAATTAAAATTTCTAAAAACCAGGCAATGACTCGTTGCTCATGCACTCATGAATTTTTTTTCCTTTTCACAAACGATGAGTTGTTGCTTTTGCCATATGGCCGTAGTGATTACTCTGGCCTACTTGATGTCTTCCTTGTTCGTCCTTTCTTTACCTGTTAGTAGGCTTGATAAAAGCTATTCCGACCTAAACCTAATTTGAAATATGTAGATTTAAGTTGAGATTTTTGATCCAATTAATTAAATGAGTCGATCCGACATCATCTGTTTGTTAAATGAGTTAGGTTAAGGTAATTCCTATACCTCCCTTCCTAGTCTATATGTGTCTCCTAACTCTAATCCCCTAGTGTAGCCAAAAGTCCAAATACTCAAATCACTTATCCCCTAAAGCTAACACTAACAAAAAAAGAGGTACAACACAAAAATTACCTCAATTTTTCAATGCTTCAACTCCTAGAGAATATGAAAAAATAATGAATCAACACTTATCCCTTCAATTATGACCTATCCAAATTCCTACATTTTGATTCCGACTTCTTATGTTGCCTACACTATGTACAAATGAGATGTAAATAATCAAAATTTCTCTTTATGTCACATTTTTCTCGGAACTCATTTTTGGATTTTCGTCCTAGCCATTCATTAAACTTTTTATTTTTCACTTGCTCACTCACTCATGTCACTCTTTTGTCTAGATTGCTCTTCTGGGTTTTCAATCTAGATGGACTTTTCTCTTTTTTAATTTTATTATTCTTGTTTTTCCTTTTTCTATTGAAAACTAGTTTCCTCCCTTCCTTGAAGAAATTCGCATTTGTCATTTTGGGTGTTCTATTTGTTGTTCCCATAAGGAATTTTTGGATTTATATCATAAATTTTGGACAAAAAATAACCTTAGGAAAAAGTGTCAAAAAGTACCTAATAAAAAAAGTTTTGTAAAAAAAATACCTACCAAATTTTTTTTTTTCAGAGTACCAATTAACGTTTTTCTTTAGTTACCGTCAAATATAACGGTTGACTAGTCAAAATCGAAAATTCTTTTTCCTCATCTTTATTTTTTTTTCAATTCAATATCTTCATTGTCTTCTTCCTCTACTTTTTTACTCAAAATCGAAGTTAAATTGGAAAAGAAATTGAAGATGACGAAAAAGAATTTTCGATTTTGACCAGTCAACCGTTATATTTAACGGTCAACTGAAGGAAAACATCACTTGGTATTCTATGGGAAAAAAAAATTTTGTTAGGTACTTTTTGACAAAACTTCTTTTATTAGGTACTTTTTGGAAAAAAAAATTTTATTAAGTACTTTTTGACAATTTTCCCATAACCTTATTTATCCTTATTTTAATATTTTAATAATGTTTATAGTTACCACATATCTTTCACTAACCTCATTTTAACATTTATATATTCATCATGATCTTCATATGTTTCCTACTAAATTTATAAAAATATTTTTTATTAATTGTAGTCCGTATTTTTTCTCTACTAATTTTCTTTTAATACAAGTATTTTTTAATGTTTATGATCTCTACTTTTCCTCCATCAAATTTATTATTCAATGAAATAATATATCTATTATCTAAAAAGTTCTATTTTTTTTAATTCTCGTGGGAACTTTATTAAGGAACAAAGGATAATGTAGAAACTCAATTATCACAAAATTAAAGATATACACTACACAAGCTAAGTTCATTCAAATAATCAGATTCAAAAATGATAAAGCAAGCAACATATTCATCCATGATTGCATTTCATAGTAGGTATTTAGGTAATAACGGGATCTTCAGTAACCCTAGATAAGAAATCAAGCTCAGAAAAAGTAAAGGTTTTCAGCAACCTTAGATAACATTAGTAATTCAAAATAAATGACCTAGTCCTTATCTAGCAATGAACAACAATGTTGAACTGGGGTAATAGTATCAATTGTAATGCTACCTCAACGAAAACTCTAAGGGACTGTTTGGCATGGGACATAAAAATGTAATGGAAAGGGAAATGATAAAGAAGAGTAAGGGTAAAGGTAAGGATTATACTTATATGCTGTTTGGTATAACAATATAAAGGAAACACTTAAGTCAACAATTACCTAAAGAAAGAGAATTTGTTACTTGACATAAATGAGTGGTAACAAAATAAGGGTATCCATTACCCTTAAGAAAGGGATTGGGTTACCCTAATGTTATACCAAACAAAAAATGTGAAGTAATAGTAATTGAATCTCTTACTTGATATTAAAATGTTCATACCAAACACCCCCTAAGTCTTCTTATGACTCCCTAAAACAAGAGGCTTTCTATCTTAGTCTTATTTTCTCTCATATGAGTTCTTACTATGAAAATCCTATAAAACTTAACCTCTTGTGGACTTCATACCAAACTCAAGTATACTACTACACACAATCTATTAACACCATAATGTAACCAAATAAATCTCAAACTCCAATATGTAAGGGTCAAATAATGGGAGCTTAGATGGTTTTAATTTTTTTTGCTCACATAAAAGTTAATTGATTGACACTTGATATAAGATGATTTGCTAGAATCTAGTATAGATGGCTAGGAGGATATAGGACAGGGGAGGTGTGACAAATAAATGAAGCTAGAATTATACTTCAGAAAGAAAAATAGAGATGAAAAAATATATCCGAAGATGTCGCAATAAAGGATCAAAATACAATAGCTAATGACTCTCAACTCTCTTTTTTCCTAGACCGCCTTTATAGGTGTTTGGACTATCCCTTCGTTTTGTTAATTTTTTTGTAAGTATATAAACTAGGTAAGCATAAAATATCATAAACTAGGAAAGTATAAAATATGTAACATATATACAAACAAACAAGGAAACCTACCTCCATTCTTAGCTGAGTATAGTCCTCAATACTTTGACCCTCAGTAAATATTACAAAAGCCAAGGCAAAACAATAAATTTATTGACTAGAGTTTACAAGTCTTCGATTGTGTTCACTAATTAAAATTATCTATGATATTAAGCCAAACGTCATATTTAAATCGTATCAAAACTTATCCATAATTAAAATTCAATCAGATTAAATAGAGTTTATAAGTTATGACTTATGACAAAGCTAACTTGCAAGATGGGCTTAAATTAGAGTGAAAGTGGACCTTCAATACTTTGTTCTATAAGTCACATTACATACATCCACTTAGGGGTGAAAGTTTGACTTTTGGTTTAGATTCGATATAAATCCAAATTAAATCGAATAAAATTCGGTTTTGATAATGTCAGTTCAAATTCAAATTATAATATTTATAATCCAAATTGAACTGAACCCAATTTTAAAATACCAATCCAAATTGAACAAAATAGACCGAATTGCATTGATTTGTATATTTTGCACCGAAAATCAAATTTGCATGTATTGTTTCAAAATGATTCTTTCTAAAGCTCCTAAATAAATATTAATAATTTTATTTTTTTTTAATTTGAACAAGTAAAAAACTTTTAACAAAAATCTAAAAAAGGTGCAAAAATTTAAACAAAATCAAATGGAAGATATAACATGCCTTTAACATTTTGGTTTTTTCAATTTTTCGGTTTTGTTGGACCCTGGACCGAGTCCACATTGAATACCGAATTATAAGTAAAATTCAGTCCAAACCAAATCAAATTGAAAATATGGTCAAACAAAATTACTTATTCGATTTGGTTTGGTTCAGTGTTTGATTTTTCACCAAATTACTTACAACCCTACATGCAATACAAATATTTAAAAAACAATTATCAAAAATAATTCTTTTTTATTTTTTTATTTTCCAATAATGATATTAACTTTTGATTAACCATGAATAATATCAATTTAGAGGGTAATATCTCTTCACTAATCCTTCTTTGTTGCAGGGACCTATCATTCTGTTGGATCAATCTAGAGCCAGGGGCTCTTTGACCGCATCCTCTTTTATGAGTATGGGTTGCCGCACTCCTTCTCTCCCCAGACTCTGACCATAGTATTTCTATGGCCGGGATACATTGAGTATGTTGATGATGAATATCTAACATACTAAAATCAAACTACTATAAGATATTATATGACAAAAAGATTGGGAGTTACTAAATTTCGCCACCCCTTTTCATTTTATCGCCACCCCCCCTCCAAATGAAATTACGAATTTGCCCCTGATTTTTAAAAAATTACAATTTTGCCACTCCCTACAAATTTCTTATTTATAATAATAATAATAATAATAATAATAATAATAATAATAATAATAATATCAATAACAACAATAATAATAATAATTAACTTTTTTATATTCTTCAAAAAGAATATAAATAAAATTATTAATAATAATAGTAATAATAATAATAATAACAACAATAATAAAATTAAAAATAATAATTATTATTCAAAAAGAAAAAAAAATTTAATCGCCCGGTTCTAGGCGATTAATTTTTTTTTTGGAAAATTTATATTAATAATAATAATAATAATAATAATAATAATAATAATAATAATAATAATATAATAATAATAATAATAATAATAATAATATTAATAACAACAATAATAATATAATTAAAAATAAATTAAATATAATAATTCAAACAAAAATAAAAATTTAATAATAATAATAATAACAATCATAATAATAATATATATCAACATAATCCAAACTTCAACAATCAGTGGTGAAAAACCAAAGCAAAAAGAAAAAAAAGAAAAATGGAAGATCAAGAAAATGAAACGGTAATTTTAAAGCTTTTGATTGATTTTTTATTTTTATTTATTTATTTATTATTATTATTATTATTATTATTATTATTATTATTATTAACTCATTTATATTATTATTATTATTATTATTATTATTATTATTATTATTATTATTATTATTATTATTATTATTACTATTAATTCATTTATATTATTATTATTATTATTACTATTATTTAAAAGAATATAAAAAAGTTAATAATAATAATAATAATAATAATAATAATAATAATAATATTATTATTATTATTATTATTATTATTATAAATTTTCCAAAAAGAAAAAAAAAAGAAAAAAAATGAATCGCCCAGAACCGTGCGATTGGACCCCGGTTCAATCGCCACTTTTTTGGCAATTGAACCGGGGTCCAATCTCCCGGTTCTGGGTGATTCATTTTTATTTATTTATTTTTTTTCTTTTTGAATAATAATTATTATTTTTAATTTTATTATTGTTGTTATTATTATTATTATTATTACTGTTATTATTATTAATTTTATTTATATATTCTTTTTGAAGAATATAAAAAAGTTTATTATTATTATTATTATTGTTGTTATTGATATTATTATTATTATTATTATTATTATTATTATTATTATTATTATAAATAAGAAATTTGTAGGGAGTGGCAAAGTTGTAATTTTTTAAAAATTAGGGGTAAATTCGTAATTTCATTTGAAGAGGGATGGCGATAAAATGAAAAGGTTGATGAAGTTTAAGGATTGGAAAAAAATTTAGCAAATTAACTATGGTTATTAATCTAATATTTCTTGTATAAAATACTCCCTCCTATTCAGCTGAACTGTCCCATTTGACTTTTCACACTTACCGAGGCAACATTTTAACTCTTAATATCTCAAATTATGCTTAATTAAAAATTATAAAAAGTTGATATTAATAATCCTTGTATTGAGACAAATCAAACAAGATCCCATATGACTATGTTTTAACTTATAGATTAAGAGTAAAATACAAATTAAGAGTGATAAGTGAATAGTGCCAAAAAAAAAATGGGACAATTCAGCTGAATGGGAGGTAGTAAAAGAAAAGAACGTCATTTTGCCACTAAACGAAGTAGCTTCCCGCGGTGTATTTGATATTGGTTGTTGAGCTGAGCACTTCTCTCTCATGTAACCTGTAGCCATGGCGATAAGACAGGGAGAACAACCATTTCGTCAATATTTCTCACCATTTTCGCCCATTTACACTCTTCTCTCTCCCTTTTTTCTCCTTTTTTTGCAATTTTTATTTTATTTTTTATTTTTTTCCAGAGGTATGCTGTGTTGTGTCATCCTACCTGTTCTCTGTCTTCAATTTCTCTATTATTGAACTTGAAAATCCCATGTTCTTCATATTATTGTTCTTCTCATCATTGCCCGAATTTTCATATGGAAACAAATGGATTAGATTCTTATAGATAGTAATAATTCCTTTTTCTCTTAATTTACATTGATTTGTTTGATTTATCTATACTTGAATGAATCCAGATTGTGGGTTTTCATTAGATTGTAATTAATACTACTAAATTAGGAGATCAATTAATAATTTAGGGTAATTTTATATTGGGTGTTATTATATAATGCATTAATTGATAATGAAGTGCATTATTATGTTTATTGATATATGAATATGAATAATTGTTGTTCGTTAAAAAACTTGTTTCTGTTACAGGAGTTTTGTAGCGGCTTCTTCATCAACCAAATTTCTTATAACGCATCAGGGTTGTCCTCCTCTTTTGCTGTTCCTCCTGGATCATTCTCCTTCTTAACACCATGGCTGATACTCCGGTAAACTACCGAGGTACTTTGTTATTTGTTTATTTCTGGTTTCGGTTTTGGAGGAAGATCACATTTAGGATTCTTTTCATTGTATCTATTTTTTTTTATCCGGGTAAGACCGGAGAATATCCAACATTAATCCTGGTTCGTGTATAGATGGTAAGAATCGAATAATTGTTACAAGAGTGAAAGAATCGGTGTATCTAACTTTGGGTCTTGTTAATTTCATGTAAATGCCTCTTTTGTTATGTTTGGATGTTTCGCAAATTATCACCTTAGCAACTCATAAGTAGCTTATTGTTGACCAAATGAGGAATGAATTAGAGGTTAGTTCATAGATGTTTCATGTTGATAGAATTTGGGGGTTTTCCCTTTGTTTTGGAAGTTGAATTGTTGCTTTTAGCTATTTCATTGTACAAATTGATACAAAAGATCTTGACATACTTGGCACATATTGTACAAATGAAGAATGAATTATTTTGATTCGAGTGTAGAATAGAGAATCCTTCCAGGCAAGGGGGAAAGGGAATTAATGTTTTCTGTATCTGGTGAAAATCGAACACTTGTCTCAAGGGAAAAGGAATTATTGTTATAAAGCTTAAACCTTTCTTTCATATACATATTTGTCAAATTTCAAAGATGAGGGTTTGACTAATTTCTAAAGTTGCTCAGTTTTCTGATTATTAGATTATCTTTTCATATCTAATCAACCCTTTTGGATTTGAAAAAGATTGTTATAGAAATGATGGAATTATTGTTGATCGCTTGATCTGTTTAGTAATTTAAGGTTTTGGCAATGTAAGATTTGTCAAATATTTCGTGTAACTCATTCCAAGTATATTAAGAATCGCGTTGATGCTAAATCATCTGCGTTGGTCATTCGAAGATGGTAAATTAGTGGAAATTTGATTCTTTCAAGGCATGTAAATCTCGATTAACACTGTTCAGGAAATAGAGGGAAAATACAAAGAGGGAAATATGGGGAAAGGAAGGGGAGGAAGTAGAGGGATGGTATTTTCCACATTTGGATTTCAAAAGGGGGGTGGAGTGGAGGGAAGAAGTGCTTTACATTTTTTACTAAACAAATACTTTCATGTTATACTAATGCAATCTTTCATGTATTTCGTGATATGAAGCTGTAGACATGGATAACTTAGATGATGAGAAAAAGAATGCTGCTGCGGGTTCTTTTAAAAAGAAGGCAATGAGTGCTTCTAACAAGTTTAAGAGCTCATTTTCAAGGAGAAGGAGGAGCAGCAAGGTCATGTCTGTCGATTTTATAGATGTTCACGATGCTGAGGAAGCACAATCTGTTGATTCTCTCCGCCAAACTCTTGTATCGGAAGATATGTTGCCTCCAATGTTTGATGATTATCATATGATGCTCAGGTTCTTTTTCTTTCCTCTTGAATAATCATTACCTTCCAGTATGCCACTCCATTAAACAAACACTTAGCTGTAATATACGAATCATAACTTCGTAATAACCATGTCCATTTCATCATGAGATAGAAGCCAGTTTTATGTTATTGTTCGACAGAAATGTGAATGGTGAATCTTCAGTTTTACGAGTATATGATAGACTTAATAACATATCATGGGGTTTCAACCATCAGCATAAGTTTTTGATTGAGTTGGTTCTTTAATATGGCATGAATAACCAACATGACAGAAGAGTCATGGGTTTAAATCTTATCTAACCTTCATTTCAAGTGGAATATTTAGCACAATGTATGAGGAGGGCATGTCTTCCTTACACCTGAAGGACTGACTTTATACATATTGTAAAAATCTACTTTCTTTCCCTTCCTTCAGAAACATGTTGCAAATGCTATCGCATCATTTCTAAACCTAAACTCGCATGTTATAATGGAGTGTTTGTGTCTTTGCTTCTCTAGCCATTACAACATGTTTTCTGCTTTTGCTAGTATTTTGTACAAATTTTGTTATAACACTATATCTATTCAACAATTCTAAATTAAATAGGAAAGGTTTTTAGTGTGAGATTAAACTATTGACAGATTTCTGAAGGCAAGGAAATTTGATATTGAGAAGACAAAACAAATGTGGAGTGACATGCTTCAGTGGAGGAAGGAATTTGGTGCTGACACTATCATGGAGGTGCATATCTATAAATATGAGTATTAATGATTTCGAGTGAAACCATCACTTTAACTACATATTTAAACACCGGTTCTTGTTCTCTTTTTAAAGGATTTCGAGTTCAATGAAGTCAATGAAGTCCTGGAGCATTATCCTCAAGGACATCATGGAGTCGATAAGGATGGCCAACCTGTGTACATCGAGCTTCTCGGCAAAGTAGATGCTACCAAGCTGATGCAAGCCACAACCATTGACAGATATGTCAAGTATCATGTCAGGGAATTTGAAAGGACCTTTGCAGTAAAGTTTACGTCTTGCTCAATCGCTGCCAAGAAGCACATAGATCAAAGTACTACCATATTGGATGTGTCTGGAGTGGTACGTAAAATATTTCCGACGAGGGAAACTTATCTTTGATTATGTTCGGATTATCTGATCTTTTTTGAAAAAGATATGTAGGAAAACATAGGTTTTATCAGCATATCACTTATAATTGGTAAAAAATCAGTTTTCATACGTGCATATGAGGTAGCAATAGTAATCTACAACAATCAGTTATGACCAGTAATAATGATTTTGGTTCCACAAGAGAAGAAACAAAATCTTTGTTCAATTTTATCAATCATTGTGTAAATTAGTTCAGATCTGAATCATTGTATTAGGGGCTGAAACAATTCAACAAAGCTGCCAGAGACCTGATTGGTCGTCTTCAGAAAATCGATGGCGACAATTATCCAGAGGTACAAACAAACTCGCCTCGTTTAGTCAATTTGTCAGCTTTAGAATTTTCATGTTAATTCTAGCAAATTTTACAGATGTTTGATTCTTGATGCTTTGAGCAAAATTATCTGGGATTTTTTTGCAGACTCTAAATCGCATGTTCATCATAAATGCTGGTTCTGGATTTAGACTTCTGTGGAATACTGTAAAGAGTTTTCTTGACCCAAAGACTACGGCAAAGATAACAGTTCTTGGCAATAAATACCAAAGCAAATTACTTGAAATAATAGAACCAAGGCAAGTCTTTGATCTCTAGCTCTGTACCTTTTCTTGAGATATATCTTCTAACATAATGGCACTCTGGGTTGCTTTCATTTGGTCATCAACCAGTGAGCTACCTGATTTTTTAGGAGGCACCTGCACTTGCACTGATAAAGGAGGTTGTATGCGTTCTGACAAGGGGCCGTGGAAAGACCCAGAAATACTGCAGGTCATTTTTCGTTTAATTTTTTCCCTAATCATGCATGGCATTTGTTAAAGAGATTTGGGGAATGTAGAGTAAATATCAAAAAAAAATATTTTGTTTTTTGATTCTATGAAAAGAATCAAGTTCACACTTACCCGATTCTACATTGTTGGGATTAAGGTTTTGGCGTTGTTGTATTGTTGTTGTACAGAAGGTGCAAAATGGCAGAGCAACATGTAAACAAGTTGGAAGCTACCACCAGTGTGAAGAGAAGACAATAGCAGAGGTAGTGCTGAATAATGAGGCAGCCCCAAAATTGATTGTTGAACATCAGCTCCCTCCCATTAGTGAAGATGTAAGTATCATCTGTTGCCGTAAAATGAACCAAAACAAAATTAGTTCTAGATGTTCTGCCTTGTTTACAAAGGAAGCCGGAAGACAGAAGTCAAATGCTTATTTATCTTGCTTTTCAATGCCTGCCAGGATTTTAGTAAGGCAGTAAGCCCTAATAGTTTAGTGGCTGTGGCGGCTGCTAAACCTGCAATAGATAATGCTTGGCATAAGATGGGTAATAATGAAAGATATGCTCTTGTTAAAGGTATAAATGCTAGCTCCTACTTTCCCTAGATAACGTGTACTCGTTTTTGCCTTCAAATAAGCACTGTAAACTAATGAATGTTTCCTGAGAGAACAATAAATCAGTTTAGAATGAAAATACATACCACTTAGAAAGAAGGAAAAATTACCATGAATAATACAAACTTTCAGTGGTTTTCCTACAATAATATCAAGTTTTGATTAACCACGAATAATACCAACTTAAGGGTTGTTTGCCTAGATTAATACAAACTTTTGTTTATAGTAGACTTTTTGATAAAAAAAACAAAGGTAAATTAATCAAAAGTTGGTATTATTGTAAGGAAATCAACAGAAGTTTGTATTATTCACAGTGATTTGATAGAATATAATCTTTTGAATATTGTGTAAATATTCATATCTTAGTTATTATTGTGTAAATATACTGTTTCCTAAAACTCTTGATTGTAATTTGTATTTATATTCTCAAATCATGAAATGAAAAGGGCAACCACATCATTTCTAATAGCATTAGTTAAACGACACTTTAAAGCAGAATAATCAAGTAAAGTACCTTGAGATCGAGTCATATGAAAAGTAGCATCAGTGTCTATATAAAATTGCTCATCTGGAGAAGATACAGACATAGTATGCATAGCTTGAACAATATCGATAGGAGAATAACTCATGGAGGAATCGGACCCGGAGCAATAATTCTGTGCAGGCCTAGGACCAAGAAGGCCAGCAGAAGAAGGCACATTAGATGTTGGAGGAGTATTGCTATTCTGAGAAGCCCAAGGTGTTGAGGGTAATTGACATGGTGACTGGGCCCAAGAGGGAGAGGCCCAGTTTGGCCAAAAAAAAGAATTCCAAGGAGAGTAATAGCTTGGACTAGAATGTGGAAGCCCACGGTTTGGACAGTTGGAGTGGGGGGCTGATGGGCCTCTTTGATGTGGGCCAGAATAGGCAGATGAAGCCATGGACATGTAAAAGAGAAAAATAAGAGAGAAAGGGATTGAAGGTGGCGGCTCAGCCTTGGATGGTGGCTGCCAGCCAGAGTAATAGGCGGAATAGAGGGAGGAAAGAACTAGGCTACTGATACCTTATTAGAAATGATTTGGTTGCCCTTTTTCATTTCATGATTTGAGAATATATATACAAATTACAATCAAGAGTTTTAGGAAATTGTATATTTACACGATAATAACTAAGATATGAATATTTACATAATATTCAAAAGATTATATTCTATCATAATTTTCTCTAGAAAGAAAGCATTCTTACTTCTAATTTTGGTTGCGTAAGTGTAAATTCTACTCTGTCATGACCATGTAAGGAAAGGATCTTGGATCTTCAAATGGTAGGAAGAAGTATAGAAGGATGAAGAAAAACAGTATGTACACACACACGCAAAAAGATCAATGCTTTGATGAACAAAGCACACACAATATAAATCGTGTCTTGGACACCTCCAACTCTAATGAAGAATTTCATTAAGGATTCAACAATACATTTATAAAATACCCCTCACAAATGATGAACTCACTCACTTGAGCTCAAAGCTCACTCCATTAATGGAGATTTCACACTAATACATGAAAGACACCCTAGGGGCTCACAAACCCTATTTCTCTTATGTATTAGGCTATTAGCAACCACATTTGACCTAATACTAATTTAGGCCTTTTATATAGCCCACCAAAAGCGTAAAAGATCCTTAGAAAAAGGACATGACGTGTCCCATACGAACAACAAACCAAAAACTGCTTCAAAATTCCTCAGACCCAGGTGCTCGTTCGAGCACTATGATGCCTTGTTTGAACACCGGCCGCTGCCATTTGGCTTCTTTCGATCACTATCAAAATGTCTACTTGATTCCCTTTGCATCCCATCTTGTTATCAACAATACATGCTAAGGAATGAGCTATAATGTGACCAAAGTCACCTCCAAGTATGGGTGATTTGGCTCTTGCTCTAAAACCCTGATGTCTAACAAAAATTGGGTGGGTCGGATCACGTCCTTGGAACTCTACCCTTATATTACAAAGAGACATTGATTTGATATTTTTTTAGGCTGGTAAAAAAAGTGAAAGATTGTTAATCAAGCCATTTAATTGTGATTCCAAGGAGTTCTTTTTTCTTGTGAAAGCAATGAAATGAGTTATAACAGTGACAGAAAAAAATAACTTTTGGTGGTGCTTCATTTTAGTCATTATCCACATAGTCTTTTACCAATATATATCTGTTTCCTTTATCGAACACGTATTTTTATCAAGAATAGTATTATGTTTTTGGTTCTAAATTTAAGTGCATCCTGCTCCATTCTTGAAATGTGAAGAACCCTTATTTCAACTCATTATCCCTTGATTTATGTAAAGTATCTTTTGTTTGAAATGAATTCTTTCATGAAAGGAACAAAACTTAAAAGCTATTTTGTGCAACCTACAGCAGCTGATTGCTACAGCATGAACAACGGTTTTAAGCCACCAGAAGGAATCAGCAATCAGATAGTGGCTGGTTTGATGGCTTTTATTATGGGCATAGTCACTATGGTGAGATTGACTCGCAACATGCCCAAGAAGATGACAGACGCTAATCTCTATTCCGACATGTACTGCTACGATTCAATTGCTAAAAGTCCTGGCCATGAGTTGGCTGTCCCAAGTATCTCCAACGATGCATTCATGACAGTTATGAAACGAATGGCAGCCATGGAAGAAAAACTCCTCGCAATGGCTGTGAAACCCGATGCTATCACTGAGAAAGAGGAGATGCTCCAGGTTGCTTCCAATCGTGTTGATGCCCTCGAGCACGAGCTTGCAGCGACTAAGAAGGTTTTTTTGTTTAATTCTAACAATATTTTTATGGATCATCAAACATCTTTTTTTGACTCGATACCAGAATGTGACACAACCTTAGTTCATTTCTTTTTTACGTACTCCATTTTAGGCGTTGGAAGATGCCCTGTCAAAGCAAGAGGAGCTCTTAGCTTTCATGGAGAAGAAAAAGAAGAAGAAGAAGCTCTTTGCGTGGTGAAAGAACGAAGACGCTTTAACTAAAAAGCACTGTTCTGGGACCCTTTTGCCTTTGAAATCTCAATCAAGATAACACCGAAGATTGTTTTATATTTCTTTAGTATCATATTTATTTCTTCCGTTTCCAAGTGTTTGTCTCATTGCACCAGGGGCGGATCCAAAGTCATTCAATTATATTAACTAACAACATTCAACTTAAATACAAAATCATATATATATATATATATATATATATATATAATATATATATATATATATATATATATATATATATACACACACACGTTGGTAGAAGATTTGCTATGTGAATGTATTGACTTGAGTTGAACCCTCTTTAAGCATATTGTTTAAAAATATTATTGACATTATTTATTATTGTAGATCCGCCCCAGCATGTAGATGAATTCTGAAGTAAATTCTTAAAAGGAGTTTCACACTTTCTGTGTAGAATTAGACTGAAAAATGGAAATGCAGTCACAGAGGGTTCCCCCTGATAATTTTGTGTAATTAGTGTGACTTAAGCTATTTCCTCTTTTTCTCACTTCTTACTTCCTTCTCTTTTGTCTTTCTAAACCATTTTTGTGTTGCTCTTGTGGGAATACATTGTGCATTTATATTTTATGCTACATAATAATAACTATTGAGTATCACTTACTATTTTTATTTGTATAAAATATATCATATATCGAGCAAAAAAAAATAAAATTAAAAGCATATTTTTAATTTTCATTTTAGATGCAAATTCAGTTGTTAAGTATTTGCTTTGGAATTGTTATAAGTAAAATATAGAAATGCTCTTTGCATTGTTATTAGTCAACTGGAGATTAATGTGATATCTGGGTATATTATACTCCCTTTTATTACCATAAGTGTCCCATTTGCTTTTTGAATACTATTTATCTTTTATTCTTAATTTGTATTTATTATTAATATATAACTTAAAACATAGTCAAGCGTAGAGCTGTTCAAAACAAACCCGACCCGAAATCGAAAATTATCCGACCCGAAAAATGCAAGTTTTTTAGGTTTACCGAACCGCAATTACCCGAACCGATACTTCACTCGAACCGTTTGATAACCGAAAAGGGCAAAATCGAACTCGAACTGCAACCGAATTTTATAACCGACATATAAACCTTAACCGATGTTACCTGAACTGAACAGTGATCGACCCGAGTCAAATCCGACCCGAATTATGCACGTAACCGAATGTAACCTGACTAAAACCGATTAAGATCGAAATGTTTTTAACCCGAACTGATACAAACCCGATCGATTATTAATCGAACTGTTTTTAACCCGAACTGATACAAACCCGAACCGATTGTAAATCGAACTGTTATAAATCCGAATTAAATTTTCACCTAATTTTAGCAAATTAAGTCCAATTTCAGTTTTCTAATAATACGGAAAAAGGAAGAACACAAGTTCTATACAGAAGAGATTGCATACAGAATATATATATATATATATATATATATATATATATATATATATATATATATATATATATATATATATATATATATATATATATATATATATATATATATATATATATTGTTGGAATATGAAGAGATGATCAAATGCAACAAGAGGGGGGGGGGGGGGGGGGTGAATTGTTGTGTATTGAGTTGTACTACGTTTTTGCTCTAACTTGCGGAATTTTAACAAACAAAATAAAACTTAAACTCAAGAAGCAAGAAATAAAAAAGAGACAAAGATTTTACGTGGAAACCTTCTTGGCCTAATAAGAAGGAAAAACCACGACCCCCCGGGATTTCAAAATTCTCACTATGTTTAGGCAATCAATTACAATTACACAAAACAATGTTTGCTTCACTTGAAGCTTCTCTACTCTAGGCCTAATTCTCTTTCTCTACTTTCTCCTTCTCTACTCTAGGCCTAATTCTCTTTCTCTACTTTCTCCTTCTCTTTCTCTTCTCACGTTTCTCTTCTCTATTCCCTTAGACTTCCCACAAGTCTAATTACAACAAATCACTCATTAACCCTTACAAGGCCAATTCTCAAGAGATTAAAAATTAAAATAATTACTTAAGAAAAATATAATAAATTAATTGGCATTGGAAAACTGAAAATATTTTTCTTAAGATGATCTCCCTTTAATAGACACTCTTTTATTCTCTTGGATTAATACACGGTTTGAGCAAAGTCCCTTCTATTTATAGTGGGAACAACCAGCAGTTTCCTCAGACATACCTCCCACTACCCCCACGTTCTCAAAACAAAAGGTGGTGGAATTATGAAAGTGTCCGGTTGTTATTTGCTCAAAGAAAAATCAGTTTCCTTATGCTAAAAATAGCATAGGAGTTAAAAACATAAGATCCTAAAAAATAGGAGATCTAAATCTAATTAAGAAAAAGTCTTGGGCTATTTTTAGAAAACCTAAAAATAGATTTGCCAATTAACTTACTAATTAATTTAAGCAATTAAATTAATTCTAAACCATTACATCAACTTAAAAACAGAAAATAATTAATTTGCAATTTTCCAGTCGATGTTATTCTCCAGACCTGCTACGTAGGAACAACGTACTGTCTCCATCTACAACTTCTGTCAGATTATCAACTTTGGGAACAGTAGACCGTCTGTCTACTTTTAACATCCTAAGCATTTATCTAACTTCTTGGATATTCTAAGACACGTACATCTTCCACGAACCAAGTCATAGGCTTCATCAACGATTTCAACAAAATCGGATGTATACCTACAAAACAATCTCTAAAAATATGTTTGTTTATTTAAAAGTGAAGTCATCATCAAAACCTTAAGAGGCCAACATATATATATATATATATATATATATATATATATATATATATATATATATATATATATATATATATATATATATGTATATACATATATATATATATATATATACATATATATATATACATATATATATATATATACATATATATATATATACATATATATATATATATATATATATATATATATATATATATATATATATATATATATATATATATATATATATATATATATATACATATATATATATATATATATATATATATATATATATATATACATATATATATATATATACATATATATATATATATATACATATATATATATATATATACATATATATACATATATATATATATATATATATATATATATATATATATATATATACATATATATATATATATATACATATATATATATATATATATATATATATATATATATATATATATACATATATATATATATATATATATATATATATATATATATATATATATATATATATATAAACTAATTGAAATAAATTGATCTGCCTAATATTAGAGCTGGCAAAAGCTGACCCGACCTGCTAACCTGATCTGAAACAGACTCGAAATTAGCGGGTTTGGGTTTAGATTTTTGACCCAATTAATTAAATTGTCAACCCGGCCTGATCTGTTTATTAAATGGGTTAGGTTCAGGTTGAATATTTAAACCCAAAAAAAACCTGTTTAACCCATTTATTAAATTTAAGACGGATCAACATTGCCAAATACTTCGTAAAACTAAGATAATACCAATTACCATGTATTAAGGGATTTGTCAGCTGAAGATGACTTTCAATAAGAAAGGAAGTTGTCCCACATCGGCTAAGGGATTTGTCAGTTGAAGATGACTTTCAATAACAAAGGAAGTTGTCCCACATCGGCTATGAAAGATACTAATAAAAGAAAAATCCTTTAAATCACTTCTACAGATCTCATACCAACTTATGCAGTCACGCCGTGAGCACAAAGCGAACTATTCTTTTGCGTTTTACTAAAGAATACCGTGTGCTCGCTGCATTAAGTGGCATACGTTTATTTTTGGAGGAAGCCTTTAATTAAGGTTAAATGGGTCAAATGACCTGAAATATATGAATTTAATGACCTAAAAAAAAGTAGGTTAAATTGGTCATTAGCAGGTTGATCCGATCTGCTACAGATCAGGTAGGGGTTTCAATTTTTGACCCATTAATTAAATGGGTCAGGTTCAGGTTAAGGGTTTATTGACCCATTTTTATATGATCCAAACCTGAAAATGACCCAACCCGACCTGTTTGACACCCCTATCTGCTATATCTGATAAAACAATCGGTAATTATTTTTTGTAAGTAAATGAGCATACATCAATTAAAAACCTGACTATTAACTTATTTCAATATTGACCCGATCAATAGTTATCCGTAATCGATAACTACTCGAAAAATAAAACTCGAACCCGATCTGTACCCGAAAAAACCGAACCAATTAATAATCGATGACAACCCGATACCGATTGACACTCGACACGAATTTCAACCGACACTGAACTGATGCTAACCCGATAGCTTGAATAACCGATCTCTAACCGAACCGTGACTAACCGACTCGACCCGAGTATGAACCGTTATAACACACAGCCGAAAAATAACCGATCCGAAATGCAACCGAACCGAATAACACCCGTCCGAAACCGACCCGATCAACCGAATGAACACCTCTAGTCAAGCGGGATCTTATTTGATTCGTCTCAATGCAAGGATTATTTATATCAACTTTCTATAAATTTTAATTATGCATAATTAGAGATATTAAGGATTGAATAAGTGCATTAAATAGATTGCATAAAGCAAATGAGACACTTATGGTAAATAGGAGGGAGTAATAAATATGTATATGTGTTCGGAAAATGAGATTAATATGGGAAAATTGTATACAAAATCATTACGTAGATCTTGTTTAAGAACTTAGTAGTATGTCATTCACATACATGTTATTGAATATATTTAGCGTTAGATTGAGGTATCGTGTGGTTTAATAATTAAGTATAAGACTTTAAGAGTGTAGAAATGTGTAAAGGTCTGATGGATGGAAAAGTCAATTTTGCATGATTTGAAAGATAGACTAAGTTAACTATGTTGTATCCTATATAATTGAATAAGTGCTATCACTTGGAAACTTTCACTAATGTATTCAGAGCTTTCTATTGATACTAAGATGCCGTTATATCTCTCTAGAGACGAGAGATCTATTTCCATCTTCCTACCACTTCATATCAATACTTTATGACGACTTACATGCTCTCAGCAATACATCATTTTTCTCCTGAATTCTCTTAACGAATGTTTATATTTTTACATCAAAATATTTTAAATGTGCTTATCTTTTTATTGGTAACACACATGCGCATTTACATGCTCAATAAAATCTTCAACCAAATTAAATATCCACAATTTGTTGTATGTTTTGGTCAGCTATGTATCCAACTATTATTTGAATAACCCATCTTCCTTCTCATGCATGGAAAAATAAATCTTATGATAGTCTTGTACAAAATCCTTCACAATTTGGACTCAATAGTTGCATTAATTAGAGCATAAATGATTATCACAATTTATGTGTCATGTGTCTTAGAAGACTAAGAAGCAACCTACAGTCTCTCGTTTTTCTTCTAAGACCGAGTATCAAGCAATGACTTTTACAACTTGTAAAATTAAAGCGATTATAGTCCTTGTTGCATTCCCTTGATGTGATTTGTTCTTCACCTATGAAATTATTCTATGAAAATCAATAATAATTTTTATATATTTCCATCATTATATATGTTTTTCATGAACGTAATAAGCATATAAAAGTTGATCGTCATCTTATTTGTGATGAGTTGAAGGCAAAGAATATATCTACCTCTTATGTTCCAACTGGTAATGAATTAGCAATATTTTGACCAAAATGCTTGGTCGTTAACAATTTAGTTATTTGTGTCGCAAGTTGGATATTTATAATTTATGTTATTTTGTCGTATTTAGGATATATGTTGTAATATCAAAGTTTTTAGGGAAATATTTTCCCATTTGTATATATATAACCCTCTTATTCATTAATATAAGAAGTGGACTTTTCTTCTTTTATCTTTCTCAAATCACCTATAATAAATTGTAATTTGGTAACAAATTAAAAAAAATGTGGTGGGGCATGAAAAGCTTGAAAGCTGGAAGCATGCCCTAAATGGAATTGAACAATGCAAGTGAAAAAGAGGAAGTAGATTCTCTGCAATTCCAATCACTTGTCTTCTTCTCCGACACTTACTTTAGTCTTTAATCTGCTTCATATTCAATCTTTATACCCTCCTTTTCAGGCCCTTCACAACTTATTTAACTACTTATTCCATTGTTAATCAACAACCTCTTGTTTTAAGAACATCATATCATTCATTCCCCATAAAATTTTTGTCCACTCCCATTGTTTTATTTGCTCTCGTTTATTTTTTATATTGTTTAAAAATTTAAATTAAATTTTAAGCTTTAATATTTCTAAGTATGCATTATAAAAAGTTATAAAAAATATACAATAAAAAAGTATACATTAAAACGAATCTAACTAAATCTCACATGTATATATTTTATCGTCTATAGAGTATTTTTTTATTTATTTCTCTTTTCTTATTAACATCTTTTTCTTGTTTCGTTATTCTAAGAACTATTTTTTCTTAAATGAATATTCTAAATATTTAACCACATATATTGTATAGTGAATTGATATTATATGTTATGATTTTATTTTTTTTCACATATTGCAGCAAAAAGATTTTATTTATAATGGGTAAAATTCAAATTCATTGATAGTTAGATAAATGGGTGCCCACCGCTACACGGCTGGGCACTTCATAAGTTTTTCTAAAAATTTAGATTCTAATGAGATTTTTTTAAAATTTCAAATTTGATCCTATTAAATATGAATGGATTCAATTCTAATAATCCAAGTAATGTCAAGGTATTTACCTACACACTAAAATTGAAATTAATACAACTTATCTGAATACTCGAATGTAAATCTTAACTTGTATGGCATGTTTGGCGGAGGTCGTTTTTATAACATGCTTGTTTAAATTATTTACCATATTGATTAATTAGTATTTAATTGTGGATATAGATGATGGAGTCTTAATTATTTATAAAATTAATTTCTCAAACCAATTTTGTCGCAATAATGTACATTCCTTCAAATAAAGACTTTAGGTTCCCAGACGTAGTAATAATACTCCCTCTAATTTAACACTAACGTTTTATTTACTTTATACATTTTATCCAATGCACTTATTCAATTCTTAATATCTCTAATTGTGCATTATTAAAAATTATGAAAATTTGATATGAATAATCCTTTCATTGAGACGAATCAAACAAGATTCCACATAACTATGTTTTAACTTGTAAATTAATAATAAAATACAAATTAAGAGTAAGAGATGAATAGTGCCCAAAAAGCAAATGAGACATTAGTGCTGAATTGGAGGGAGTACTTCATATAGCAATTGTAAATGTTAACCTATCATACAATATACTAATTCGACAACCACTTTGACATGTGGCGGCTTTAAAATGAGTGTCGAAAAATCATACAATATACAAATTCAACAACTACTTTGACATGTGGCGCCTTTAGAATGAGTGTTGAAACATTGCTATGATTTGCCATGTGTCACTTTAAATCAATTTTCTTAATTAATGTTATTTCCTTATTTACTTGATTATTACTATCATTTACTCTAAAGTCTAGAGTGTAAATGTTGTTTTCTTTTATGCTTCTACTTCTATATTAAAGAGCTTTTATTTCAACAAATTATTTGCTTAATTTTCATTTACTCTTGAGTTTTCGATGCTGATTTTTAACTTACATTATAATCTCAACAACATTAAAACATATATTACGTTAAAACATATAATACTTCTACCACATGTTCATTACTCATTTTCATCATTAAAACATATAATACTTCGGGTTTTCAATATAATCTCAACAACATTTAGGGTGTGATGTCTTCATATCGTTAAAAGGTTATAACTTACATTATAAATTTAATATCTATTTTGATTGAGCACATAAATTTTTTTTGTATATGATTATTACATGCCTTTTTTATCTGAATAATTAATAATTATGCTAAGAAAAATCATCAAAATAGTTAAATTACTATATATATGAAAATTTAAAAAATCGCGTGCATTGCACGGGCATTACACTAGTATATTTATATTATTATATTATTGACAATTCACAATAAAAGCCCAAATAGAATCTTGGAATACCTGTGCATATGAAAAGATTTTAAAAATAATCATCTTTTAACATAGGAGTATTTTTTAGCATAAAATTTACACCTCTTGCTCCATGTTCATATAATGAATGCATTCATACTCCCTATATTTGAAAAAAATATTTTAAGTTTCGATATCTATAAATATATTTTATAATTTTTTAAAAATTCTAAAATGTATATAAAATACGGATATTTCATGATATACCACTGAGTTTTTTCGAAATTCACCATATACCACACAAAATGTTTTAATTCACCATATACCATTGAGTTTTCGTCCGTTAGCACAGAATACCATTAATGGCAACTGCCGTTAGTGTGCCGTTTGTGGTAAATTATTAATTCACCATATACCATTAATTTTATTTTTTTTGCGTCAAATACCATTTTTTGCGTCAAATCTGACGATAGCTGAAAACCTAGTTGCTGAATTTTTGGAACACGAGTCTGTGATGGGGTTGAACTAGGGATGGTCATGGGGCGGGTCTGGCCAGACCCGGACCCGGACCCTTTTATTTTTTTTGGATCCAGACCCGGATCCGGACCCTAAGGGTCCAAAATTTTCAGATCCAGACCCGGACCCTACGGATCTGACAGGGTCTAGGGTCCTTAATGTGTCCTTAATGGGTCTTATACAAAGCCTCTTTGATTTGTCAAAACTGAACCTTTTTCGAGTCTTTTTATATTTTTGTAAGCAACTTATTATCGTATTACAAACACTTGTCACAGAAAGTTATCAATCGATACACCAATTTAACAATTCATTTCAATGCCCAGAAACAAATCCATAATTAGTATCACACTCCGTAAACTTCCAAAACCATTAGAATTAAACAATAAACATCATAATTGAAACTTTAACTCAATGCGCAATCAAATTATTTCAGTACCTAAAAACAAACCAAAATTAGAATATCGCCGCCTCCATAATTTCCAAAACCATTAGAATTAAACAATAAAGACTGTAATTAAACTTTAATCTCGACGAGCAATCAAAGTATTATACATATACAACAAATGTGCAAATATCATCAAAAATTTTAACAAAAATAAAAAAAAATAATAATAAAATTTAAAAGTTTAGGGTCCGGGTCCAGGTCTGGGTCTTCACCTTAAGACCCGGACCCGGACCCGTCAAATTTTTTTTGGATCCAGACCCGGACCCGGATCCGATGGGTCTAAAAAATTAAGACCCAGACCCTTAAAAAAGGGGCGGATCCGGGGCGGGTCCAACAGGGTCCTGGACCCATGACCATCCCTAGGTTGAACGTGATCCATTTTGGTTGATTTCTTTGTTGTTTTCCTTTCTTCTACTATCTTTTTGATAAGGCTTTTAGTATAATAGGGCATCTCTGTAGGATAAATGAGTGCTTTACGAGCAATTGACTTGAATAAGCTTTGATCTTGGTTTATATCTTGATAAAACATGACATCTGCTGCCTATTTTTACAGAGGAGCACATGTTCCGTAATCCTTAATGTGCCCATGGTTGCAGCGTTTGTCAATATGCTTCATCTTAAATTCTTAATCAAGATAACTTAATCAATAATCAGATTGTAATCTTTAAAGCTGCTTGTCACGGCTCTTTTAAGTTTGCGGCTAAAGAGGCATGCTGCATGTTCTCTGATGACTTGTGGGCTGAACTAGTTTTTCAAATTTGGTGAGGGATAGGCATGATCTGTAGACGAACTCATCCATGGTTGCACACCTTGAAACTTGCGTTTCATATGCTGGGCATAAAGACTAAATTTTTCTAATCATCTTTATTGCTTGTAAAGTACCAACTTATCTGGGGTTTCCCTGCTTGAAGTGATGTCTTCTTTTTAATTTGCTTGTAAACGTAGCCTATTTTAGCCACGCGATGTCACAAACATGTATACTTGCGTGTGCCTTGATGAGTTATGATGAGTTAGAAACATTCATATAGTAGCTTCGGATATTTGCCTTTTTCTATAGCATAGCTATTGTTACCAATGCAATTTTAGTGTGCCGTTTCTTGATACATACGGATATCAGCTGTCGTAAGATTTGACGCAAAAAATGGTATTTGACGCAAAAAGAATAAAATTAATGGTATATGGTGAATTAATAATTTACCACAAACGGCACACTAACGATAATTGCCATTAATGGTATTCTGTGCTAACGGACAAAAACTCAAAAATATATAGTGAATTAAAACATTTTGTGTGGTATATGGTGAATTTCGAAGAAACTCAGTGGTATATCATGAAATATCCGTATAAAATATTATATATATTGAAATAAATCTAATAATATTCCTCGTGAATTTATTTCAACTTATGTATATGCGTGAAATCATTTTTATATCATGGCTAATTATCTTCTTTTGCCACAAGCATAAGTCGTGGCTAATTTTATTCTTCTGCTACATGTACTTACTCGTGGCTAATTATTTTATTCTGCCACATGCATTTATCCGTGGCTAATCATATTATTACACTCATAAACAGGGAAATTCAACTAGTAGTATGGATTTAATGTTAACGATCAGTAACATTCCTTCCATACAAATGCCTTGGGTAGGATTTGAACCCAAGACCTCTAGGTTGGTATACCAACACCAGCTGGTCTTGGCCGAGACTGTCTCAAATTGAGACCAAGAAGGGGCTGGCCCAATTCGCGCATGTATCAACCTCAGATGCTTTCTCTCGTTTTTTCCATTTTCTGGGCATTTTTCAATTTTAATCTTAAATGTATCAATTTTGACCTTAAAGGGTATCAATTTCAACTTAAAGTAAACTTTAAATAGATCAATTAACATAAAAAATTTCAATTTTGACCTATTTGTGATCAATTTTGACGTTAAACTGATCAAGTTCTACCCAAATATGGTTCTGTTTCACAATTTGAGAATGAAGTTAATAAAATGGTATTATTTATCATTCTATGGATGAATTTTAAACAACAAATGATGATCAATAACACTATCTATAATAGTGTTAAAACATTGTACAATACAAATACTTTTATTCAATGCAACATGATGGTTCTAACTTCTAATGGAACATAAGAGTATTTGTACTCTTTAGTCATCGATCAATAATAGTGATATTACTCTTTCCTCAACTAGTTTATATATATATTTGTAAATAGTTCAAATTGAACATGTTAATAGATAAATTATGACACATAAATTGACAATTGATGTTTTCTAACTCAATTTTGAACGTATAAGCTTCAATTATCGTTTTCAAAATAACTATTTCAAAGTCTATAAGATATTGCATAGGTTTTAGTTCAAATTGAATATGTTAATAGTTAAATTATGACATATAATTTGACAATGATATTTTACAATCTAACTCAATTTTGAACTTCTAATCTTCAATTATCGTTTTAAAAATAAGTATTCAAATTGTATAGATATATTGTATAGCATTTAATTCAAATTTAATATGTTAATAGTTTGAACACTATTATTGATAGTTTTATTGACCATTCATTTGTTGTTTGAAATTCATCCATGGAATGATAGAATAATACCATTTTATATAATTTCGTTCTAAAATTGTAAAACAGAACCATGTTTAGGTAGAAATTGATCAGTTTAACGTCAAAATTGATCACTTATTGGTTCAAATTGAAATTTTTTACTTTAATTGATATGTTTAAGTATTACTTTACACTGAAATTGATAACTTTAAGGTCGAAATTGATAAATGCTCAGAAAATGGAAAAAACAAGGAAAAACGTGTGATGTTGTTACACACGCGAATTGGGCTGACCCAATATTTGTCTCAATTTGAGATGGTCTCGGCCAAGTTTTGGTGTACTTACACTCCAACCACTAGGCCATGAGTTACTTAGTGATATTAGTAATGTAAGTATACTTATAACATAACACTCCTACCACTTAGTGTTGTATTATTATTATTATTATTATTATTATTATTATTATTATATAGTACTCCAACCACTAGGCCATCAGTTATTTAATGATAATATAAGTAATGTTAGAATACTTATAACATAACACTCCTACCACTTAGTGTTGTATTATTATTATTATTATTTATTAAATGTAGTACGTCGTAATTAGTTGTCTTAGTGTAGTATTAGTATGTTAGAAGTGGTAGTGTATCATTAGTATGATATTAGTTGTATTAGTATATACTTAGTCGAACTAATGTAGAATTAATATATCATTACTCGTATTATTGTATTATTATTTGCATTAGTATATTATTACTCGTATTAGTGTATTATTAGCATATTATTAGTTGTATTAGTGTATTATAAGTTGTATTATTTTAATATTAGTATGTAATTAGTCGTATTACTATATTATTAGTATATTATTATTCGTATCGTATTGGTGCATTATTAGTATTTATTAGTCGTATAAGTGTAGTATTAGTCGTATTAGTGTACTATTAGTAGTATTAGTATATAATTAGTTGTATTAGTATAGTAACACTTCAAGAAGATTATTTTATTATTATTATTATTATTATTATTATTATTATTATTATTATTATTATTATTATTATTATTATTATTATTATTATTATTATTATTATTAACTAGTTGAAAAAATTATGAAAAGTAAGTTAAACAAAATTATTAATTATTTGAACAAAATTAGTTGCAAAATTACTAAAAATAAATTTGATCAACTAATATTCCTAAATGCAACAAAATTAGTCGTATATTAGAATAACATTACTCGTATTAATATATATTACTTAGCTAACACTTATTAGTTTTTAGTATATTACTATATTATTAGTTGTATATTACTATATTATTAGTCGTATATTACTATATTATTAGTCGTATTAGTATATTATTAGTTGCATTTGTATATTATTACTCGTATTAGTGTATTATTAGTTGTATTAGTGTATTGTTAGTATACTATTAGTTGTATTAGTGCATTGTTAGTCGGGTTAATTTTTCGTAGAAGTTTTTGTTTGCCACAAAAAAATTTTCCGTGGCATGATTTGTGGCTCAAGTGCTTGTTTGCCACGATATTAATTTACTCATAGCACAAGTGTTTATTTGCCACGATATATATTTACCGGTGGCATAATTTGTGGCACAAGTGCATCTTTGCCACGATATATATTTACCCCTGGCAAAAATTATAGGTATGATTGTGATATTGTTGTAACACTCGAATTTCCTCACGGGAGGAAATTCGGGTGTTACAATTGTCTTGAAACCTATTTTTCCCGTGGCAAGATCAAAACTTGCCACAAATTTTAGATTCCCATGGCATAATTAGTGGCACAAGCGACGATTTGTAGTAGTGATTATATTCAATTGAATTCTTAAATCTCACATAAAAATGGAAAAAAAAAGCATATTTTTGTTCTACTTATTGTTGATGTAGTTTGTTTAGAATCAAGTCATCAACAAACCCCTAGTTCAAGTTATATCAATCAATTTTAATTTACTTCTAAATATAATTAAGTGATATTTTATATAATCTGTCTCAATAAATATTTTTCTAATCTTTTTTAGTTATGTGCAATAGAAAGTATTATAGTAGAAGGTAAGAGGAGTCGAGGAAGACCCAGGAGAACTTGGGACGAACAGATAAAAATCGACTTGCGGGAGCTAAACCTCTCCAAGGGCCTGACTAAGGATAGGGGTAGTTGGAGGCGCCATATCCTGCCATCCCGCCCCTCCCATTCCTTTATTAGTCTTCTTGTCCCCTTTTATTCTGTAGGTGGGTCTACTTATATTCTTTTATAGGTTTTTTCTCCCGTGTAGCTACGTCTTCGTATCTTTCTCGAGCCGGGGGACTCCTTTGGCCGCGCTCTCTTCCATGGGTATGAGTTGCCGCCGTCCTTCCCTCACCAGACCCTGTCTATAGTTTTTCTGTGAGCGGGATATACTGAGTTGGATGATAATGATGCAATAAAAACATTGGTAAAAGAAATATATTGAATAACATAAAAATAAAATATGTGTCAACCAATTTGAATCAAAGAAATACAACTTAAATACTTAAAGGTTTAAATTATTGAATTTCCCAGCTCCGTCCCACGGTTTTGATATCATTTTGATCTGTCATATGAAATTTACTGTATTTTTATTTTTGGTTATGACTTATAATTTTATTTTAATTTATCATTTACAGATTAATTTATCTTCGTTTCATCTATATATTTCTTTTCAAAATCACACATTTTTAAAAAAATTAAGTTTTTTTTTACGTTGTTTAAATTTTATCTTTATAGCAAATTACATCTGAGAAACCGGAAAAGTTCACCTGCCGCCACTAATTAAGTTAATTAGAGTATAATTGCACATTATAGAAGTATATATAAAAGAAGTAGAATAACAGTAAAAGTGGCTTGACCAATAATATAGTCCATGTCCTTGGCCTATAAATCTTTATAGATAATAGCAGGGATTTGTGTCCTAATCATCAAAGTTATAAAAGATAGAATTAAAGCACAAAAGTAAAAGAAAAGTTTGATTTGACTTCATTTTATTAGCTTCATAATAATACTCGTGGATGGTGATTGTAACATACTCTAATTTTAATTTAATTACTTATGCTATTCTATTTCTTTCATTAATTGAGTTTATTTGCATAAAAATTCACCCTTTTTTTTTCCTATTTTAAAATTCTCTAATTTACTTTCAAATTACAAATAATTATAAATAAATAGTAAAAGTATTACTTTTTCGTTATTTGTCACTCAGATTTATTTATTTAATTTAATAGAATGTAGTTGTTTTTATATAACCATCACCCCTCCAATACATTTAATCACACCAATGACTGAAATATCATATTAGAAATTTAGATATATTTATTAGTAATAATCATGTTAATTATGATTCACATTCACTTATAATAAAAGTGTAATTGTTGACCCGAAATTCTATTATGTAATGTTTGGGAACAACTATTTCATTCGAATTATGGATTTCAATTATGAAATCATAAATGGAGAATTTGAGAATGACAAGATTTGGATTGTCATTTTCAAATTCTCAACTTTAACTACTTAAAAATAATGGTGGAATTTGATCCAAATCCAAATTTGAAAATTTTTAATTTGCCAAACAATAAATTTTAATCAATTTTAAATTTCTAAATAAAATCATCGTTTCCAAACATAGCATTAATTAATTTATTAATTAGGATCAATCTCCAATGATAATTAATATCTCTATAAGATTAATAGAGCACCTCATTTAAGAACCATTGGTACTATATCTCTAATTACAATATGAGTCAGTTGTTTATAATTAATAAAACATATGAAGAAAAGTCAAGTAATATTAAAATATTTCAAAATTATTCGATCTACTTTAAAAAAGAAAGTTTAATAATATTTAGTCTAGTTCTTTTTTACTTAATAATTAAATATTAAAAGTTGTTTTCAAGTTCAACCCATAACTCCATATACTTTTTGCTGATTATTAGCGCACTTAATTGCGAAACATAAGAAAACAAAATTAGTAAAAGGTAATAAAATATATGGAAATGCTGGGTTGAAAATGGATCAGCTGTTAGGTAGATGGAATGGCCAAAACATTTATTAAAAAAAGTTTAAAGGAAGAAAGATAATTAAGATAATGCAAGAGTTGGGGAAGATAGAGACATAATAAATACTCCCTCCTATTCAGCTGAACTGTCCCATTTGACTTTTCACACTTGCCGAGGCAACATTTTAACTCTTAATATCTCAAATTATGCTTAATTAAAAATTATAAAAAGTTGATATTAATAATCCTTGTATTGAGACAAATCAAACAAGATCCTATATGACTATGTTTTAACTTATAGATTAAGAGTAAAATACAAATTATGAGTGATAAGTGAATAGTGCCAAAAAAAAAATGGGACAATTCAGCTGAATAGGAGGTAGTATAAGGTAGCCTGAAAAATAAAATATTTCATTTTTAATTCAGTATATATACTACTTGATGATTAGCCTTTACATTCAGCACAGAATGATTACAATAATAATTACTATGCTTTGTTACATTATATACTCTATTATATATTCTGTGTAGGGATGGTCATGGGGCGGGTCTGGCCAGATCCGGATCCGGACCCTATATTTTTTGGATCCAGACCCGGATCCGGACCTAAGGGTCCAAAATTTTCAGACCCGGACCCGGACCCTACGGGTCTGACAGGGTCTAGGGTCCTTAATGGGTCTTATACAAAGCCTCTTTGATTTGTCAAAATTGAACCTTTTTCGAGTTTTTTTGTATTTTTGTAAGCAACTTATTATCTTATTAGTAATACTTGTTCGAATCCATGAAATTCAAATACAAAATAATTACTAAAATTAGGGTTTTCGAGGCAGACCCTTATAAAAGGGGCAGGTCCTACAGGGTCCTGGACCCATGACCATCCCTAATTCTGTGTCTCTTTGAGTTTAAAACTAAATCAGAGTGATAGAGAGTATATATATATATATATATATATATATATATATATATATATATATATATATATATATATATATATATATATATATATATATATATATATATATATATATATATATATATATATATATATGGGCGAATTCAGAAAAAAAAAATTCACTTGGGCTTATGTAATAGTTTTTTTTTTTCTTTTGGTGACTACACTTTAAAAAACTCTTACCTAAATTAAGATGTTACCAATCACATTCCATCACCACTCACTCACTCACTCAGGTTTTGTTATCATATCATTCAAGAAATTCTCATAAGTATAAATAAAAAATGTAGACATATATTCCCAAAATGATATCTAACAAAACAAAAAAATACATTAAAAATTTATGTCACTCAAAGTGATTTTTCTTAAGTTTAAATAGCTAAAAGTTTGAGCACTTAATTATTACTCTCTTCGTCATAAATTAAGTGCAAAATTATAAAATACCAACGGCCCGTTTGGTTGATGGTAATAAAGTAATGGGAATGAAATGTTGTAATAGCAATAGTAATGAAGGAATGGATATGAGAATTGGTAATAAAGTTTCTTTTGTTTGGTGTGCATGACTAAAGAATGGTAATGAAAGATAATATTCCATTAATTGCATTTGGTTCTTAGTAATAAAAAATGGTAATGACTCTTAGTTTCATTATTGTATATTTGTATCTAAAAGCATTATTGTATCTAAATTATTCTATCTAATGATTCTTTTTTAATAATATTATTTTTTTAGATAATTATATACATTACCTTTTTTTTCTTCATTATTTTTTTCTTCAGCTCGAAACAACATTACCTTATTTTATTACCACAGTAATACTTCATTACCATTACAGCCTAATACCAGGTTGTTTGATAGTAATAAAAATGACACTTTTTGGTAATTTCATTACCTTATTTTATTACCATCCATTACCATTGAAGGCATCCAAACAACCAAACTTTTTATTACTTAATTTTATTACCATTACCGCCCTCTAATACCATGTACCAAACAGACCGTTGGAGTTTTTGTATATGCAATCTCATAGTATATATACATTATTTGGGACCTCCTTAGAAAGAAAAAGTTACAGTTAAAATGGGAAGGGAGAATAATTTACAATCTCTTTATCCAATGTACAAATTAGTCATCGGAAAAACAAAATTTTTTTTATCTTGTTTCGTAAACTAGTCTTATCATTATAAAAAAAAAAAAGTAGAGTGATTGAAATTGGTGGAAAATATAAATGTATTAAACTAAAAGCTATTGAAATTATTGATTGTTATCTTTGTAACAATGAAACTAATGTTGAAGGTTGGGTTAGCAAAATTTGCTGCTTCACGTTTGTAGCTGAACTTACAGATATTAATAATTTATTTCTTCTGGTTTGCATTCACCTCAGTATATATATTCTCAGTATATATATTATCATACCCAGTGTATCCTACTCATAAAAAATTATGATCAGGGTCTGGGAAGAAAAGAACGACGACAGCTCATACCCATAGAGGAGAATGCGGTCAAAGAGTCCATCCGCTCGAGAAAGGTCTTTAAAGAGAGAGAAACCTGCAACTTATAAAAAAATGAATAGAATACGTACAAATAACTAAAAATAAAGATAAAAGTAAAGAATGAGGTAAAGAGCGATAAATAAAGGCAATGAGCAATAACAAACAATGGGTAAAAGCGACGGGTTTAGTAATCTAAAAGACGTGGATAAGGGGCCGCCAACTGCCCCTATTCCTGGTCAGAACCTTGGAGAGGTGAATTTCATGCATGTCACTTTTAATCTGTTCTTCACACGTTCTCCTAGGTCTTCCTCGACTTCTCTTGCTCTCCACTATGATGCATTTGATCCTTCTTACTGGGGCGTCATGTGTCTTTCTTTGCACATGCCCAAACCATTTGAACTTGTCCTCCCGCATCTTTGCGAAGACAGGTGCAACCCCTAACTTCTCCCTAAACTCCTGGTTTCTTATCCTATCTAGAGATGGCAATGGGTATTGGACTCGACCCAAATCTGAGTTTGTTAAAATTTCACCGATCCGGATCCGAATCTTAGAAAAATGCCCGGACCCTGACCCGTGGATCCGGAGGACCCGTTTTTAATTTTATATATATATTAAATATACTTATTGGGCTAGCAACCTGATTTGGGCTATTTAAAAACCCAAGTAATTTTATAAACTTACTCTCCCAGTCTCCCTTATATTCTGTACGACAAATAACAATTCCTTACTCCCTTGACCCTTAGAGAAGATTCTTTTTCAAACGTACACAAACCCTAATCCCTAGCTCCAAGCGTCAGACCCCAAAATCCAATCACTCATCCTACGACGGTTGACATCCCTCTCTAACCACCCACAGCAGCACACCCGACCTCACGCCCCTCTCCCACCGCGACAGGCTCCTTCCCCACTCCTCACAGGCGGCGCATAGTGGTAATAAACCCCTAATCTTGATATTTTTCTACATTTCTGTTTTTTTATGTTGTTTTAATTATATTGATTGTTGAGTTTACATTTCTCCATTCATTATATTTTTATGTTGAGTAGATTTATAACCTCTTTTGAATTTTTGATTTATGTTGAGTTGAGTTGTTTTGATTGAATTTTTGATTTATGTTAAGTAGTTATTTCTTTTCATTTATGTTAAGTTCAGTTGTAATTTTTGATTTATTTTGATTGAGTTAATTTTTTTATTTTTTTTTATCACATTAAATCCAAAAATACAAAAAAAGCAAAATAATAAGTCAGAATCGTTTTGGACCCGGATCCAGTACCGGATCCGCAGTATCAACGGATCCAGATTTGGGTATTGCAAAACTAGACCCACGGATCCGGGTCCGGATCTTGGTCATGCTCTTGAAAACGGATGTGGATTCGGGTCCACCTAGACCCGATCCAGATCAGACCCGTTGCCATCCCTAATCCTATCAATCATAGTATTCCCACATATCCACCTCAGCATACGTATTTCTGTTACTTCCATCCTCTATTCGAAAACCTTCTTTACGTGCCAACATTCTGTCCCATACAACTACGTCGGCCTAATTGCAACGCAGTAAAATTTACCTTTTAATCTCCTCGGGAACTTTTTATCACAAAACACCCCCGTTGTTGCTCGCCACTTAAGCCAACCTGTTTGTATACAATTAGTAACATCTCCTTCAATCTCCCCATTACTCTGAATAACATATCCCAAATATTTGAACTTGAACGTACATGCAACAACTTCTCCCTCTATGGTCACCTCTAGCTCCCCTATCGATTCTGTCTCACTGAAATTGCATCGCAAGTATTTTTTCTTCGTACAACTTATGTACAACCCCTAACCCTCCAAGGCTTCCTTCCACTCTTCCAATTTACTATTAGCCTCCTCCTTGGTTTCTGCGACGAAAATTATATCGTCGGCGAAAAGCATGCACCATGGTACAGATTCCCAGATGGATTTAGAGATTTCCTCCATAATGACCGTAAAAATGAAAGGACTTAGTGTTGATCCCTAATGTAGTCCCACTTTAATTGGGAAAGACTCTATCATACCCATCGGTGTATGTATGTATATTAGTCGACATTCTGTTACATGTCCTGTATTACCTCAATGTACCTTCGTGAAATACCTCTATTCTTGAGCCTATCTCAAACGATACTTCGTGGTATGCTATGATACGCTTTCTCCTAGTCAATGAACACCATATGTAAATCATTCTTTCGCTCCCTATACTTTTCCACCAGTCTCCTCAAAAGATGAATTGCCTCGGTGGTTGATCTTTCCGGCATGAATCTGAATTGGTTCTCTCTAATTACCGTCTCTCGTTTAATTCTTTTCTCAATCACTCTTTCCCACAGTTTCATAGTGTGGCTTAGAAGTTTGATCCTTCTATAGTTCCCGCATACTTGTGCATCACCCTTGTTTTTAAACAGTGGGATAAGTGTGCTAACCCTCCATTCTTCTGGCATCTTACTAGACCTTAAGATGACATTAAAAAGGTTAGTAAGCCAATGAATTCCCTCCTCTCCTAAACCCCTCCACACCTCAATTGGAATGTTATCAGGTCCAACTGGCTTTGATCTCCCCCCCACCCCCTTCCCTCATTTTTTTGAGAGCTTCTCCTACTTCCGCCATGGTAATATTAATAATCGACCCATGATCCTGTGTTCTTTGGAAGTTTGAAGTTTGTCGAATTTTCTCCTTTAGACCCCTAGTCTCATTGAGCAGTTGGGAAAAATATTGATGCCATCTCATTTTGATGTCCTTTTGTCCAAGGAGTAGTCGTCCACCTTCATCTTTAATGAACTCCACTGTCCCTAAGTCCTATCCTCCTCTTCTGTGCAAGCTATGAGCTCCTTAAATCTCCTGTTTTGTCCTTTATCTTCTTTTGCACTTCTTCGTTCCACCACCACGACTCTTTGTACACCTTAGGTTTGCCCGTCGACACCCCTAATGTCTCCTTTGCCACCTTTCGAATGGTTTCCGCCATGGTCCCCCACATTTGATTTGCATCGTCTGATATACTTGGGTAGCCCGACGTCTTTATCTTGTTTGATAAGTTTGCGACTATATCCCCTTTAAGTCTACCTCACATGATCGTTTGCCTGACCTTTATCTTCTTCTCGCAAATCTTTCTCCTCGTACGAATCTTTCAATATATATATTCACTTCGTTTCTTAAAGAAGTTCTGATTTGTCATTTTTGGTGTTTCATATGTTGTTTTCATAAAGAATCTTTCTATTTATATCACAAATTTTTGAAAATAATAACCTTGTTCCTTCTCATTTAATAATTCTTATCGTCCCTACTATCTTCCACTAACTTCATTTTAACGTTTTTATATTTCTTATGGTCCTCACATATTTTCCACTAATATAAAAAAAATTATTAGTTGTGGTTCCTATATTTTTTTTTTCACTAACTTTCCTTTAATATTTTTTTAATGCTTATAGCTTCCTCTTTTCCTTCAGCAAATTTATTCAATAAAATTATATATCCATTATCTAAAAGATTCTATTTATCTTGATTCCCGTGAACACTCATTGTGGAATTTTCATTAAGGACCGGAGGAAGTATATAAATAGAAAGTGATGAGTCTTGAGCACAATCAATAATGTCAATAGTATTTTAAAAATGTGCTTAATTAGGTTTGAACCAAGTCTATGTTGACACATTGCAAAGCTCGTACTAACTTAATCAGACTGTGGGTGCGTATGTATATATATATATATATATATATATATATATATATATATATATATATATATATATATATGAACAAGTTGAACTAATATTTTGTTCAATAAAAATCATCTCATAAATGTATTTGAAGTAAGCAAAATTCTAATGGAACTAGTGTCTACCCCACTATAGAATAAATTGGGATCAAAGATCGATATATTATAAAAATTTGGAAAATTTTTGGAAGATGCTTTATGTAAAATAATTTATTTTTTCTTTTATTTCATCATGACAATATTTATACTTTGAATATTAATTGATGCATTTTTGTTTGGTACGCTGATTATGGTCTTGTCAATTTCTTGAAAATTGATATCAAGGCTAAGAGAGAAGTTTCCTATTGACTAGTCTTGCACATTAAGGGGCTTAATGCTCTGAAATGAAAAGGGGTAGTCTCTTTGAAATAATACATGGAGCTTAGACCACTTGGAAATTATCCAGAGGGGTAAACATTAATTAATTATTCATTCTCTAAGCTCTATAAGTTAGATGTCCATTGTCCACAAAACTCTAATTTTTTGAAAACTCGAACAAAAAGAACATAAAAGTGATAAGCTACCTCTGTTATTTCCACGTCAATTCATTCAAACACAAGTTAGTCTCACTCAATAAATTTACCATTTGAGTACCGTTTGCTTTGTATCTCTTTTAGAGTTAATCAAGATTATTTATGGGCGTTGTTATTGAACCGTAAGGGTCTAGGCTCAACCCGCCCTAATTTAAAGATTTAGATCCATCTATTTTTGAATTTTAAGGGTCCGGGTCGGATCTAGGTCTATGAACTTAGAGTCCGGTTCTACACTTTTGAAACCCAAATTCGATCCAAATTTGACCCATTAGAACCTTAATTTTACATTTATTTTTTTTAAAAAATTATATAAAAATATCATGTGTATTTGTTTATTTGATTTGGAATTAATTAGTCAGTTTTTATAATTTTAAAAGTGGTTGTTGTATTTGTTTCTTGAAAATCAAAAGACTTGATGAGTACTTAGGTTTAAGAAGTTGAATGGTTGAAAATTTCGCATATTTGATCTATCAAATAGTATTAACTATTAGAAAATTCTTATTGATTAAAAATATATAATTTTATACGAATGAACAAAAGTTGCATAAAATATTCTTTTATGTGTTTTTTGAAAAAAAAAAGTAAAAATAGATTTAGACTATGATCTAGATCCGCTAAAACCTAAGGGTCTAAGTCTAGATTCAAATTTTCTAGACCTTAAGGATCTGAATTCGAATCTAAAACTAATAAAAAATATAAGGTTTAAATCTGAGATCAACTGGACCCGACCTAGATTCCACTCATACCCATCCTTAAGATCATTAACCAAGTTGGTTTGAAATTAATGTCTTTCGTTTCAATGCCCACCAAACCAAGCAATTTCATCACACACAAGGAAACTTGTCTTTTTCTTTAGTTCGTGATCATCATTAAAATTATTGTCAAGTTCTTCATCTACTTGAAGGGTTAAGAAAAAGGTTGTTATTCTAAGTTCAACAATTTAATTGGTACTTTTTATTGTAAGGTCTAATTAGACCTATTATTATTATTATTATTATTATTATTATTATTATTATTATTATTATTATTATTATCTATTTTTTACGAACTTAAAAATTTGTAATGATCGTATTTGGGACTAAAATGAACTTAAGAAAAATAAATTTAAATTTTCTATATACAAGATTAATATTCCGCATTATCGGAAGCCTTAATTCTTTCAAGGTAACAATTGAATTGAGTATCACTTGATTGTATCGAGATCATGCATGGAATGTTCTTTTAAGAATAATTACCACATTCATGATCAGATCCTTCACAAATCGTTGATTTTTATTATTTTTTCTAAATTTTAATTTTAAAATCACGATGAACAGGAGCATGTGAGGGCACTTATGGAGTATATAACATTTTAATTCGAGTAATAACATGAAAAGATTTCATAGGGGTAAATTTATAGTAGTTGGTTTTTAAATTCAATCACTACAATAATGCAATTTCCATCGTTTATTATTCTAACATAAACTCTAAGCTATTTGATTTTTATTAATTAAATATGATTAAAATGCAAAAAAAAATATATAAATTACAAACAACTTCCAAATAAATTTATTTCTTTAACATAAATTAGTACTGAATATTTTTTAGTTATCATCAAAAACCTCAAACTTAACATTATTGCTATAGAATAAATTATATGTCAAGAAACCAATTCAACTAAAAGTTTAAACTGATAAATGAGCCCTAAAAATATACTCCCTCCTATTTTTAGAGAATAAGACATTTAAATTTTGCACCAAAACCAAGAAAGGGTGGGGGACCACTTAAAAGTATGTGGAATAACTCTCTTTTTCTATAAAGGACATTGATATTTATGTGTTATTGTATTGTTGTAGTAAGGGTAAAAGGGTAAAAAAATAACAAAAATAGAAATGGGACATTTTCAGTGAATTGACCCAACAAAAAAATATCTCATCCTCTATGAATAGGAGGGAGTATTATACACTTTTTAACAATTATAATTTCATATTTTTTTTAGTTAAATTTAAATTTATTATAGTTGTTAATTTTACAGCTAACAACTATAAAATTACACGGTTATATACACCCAAAAATAATTAACTAGAATTTGTCTGCGTATTCCAGAGGACATGCATATATATGTAGAAGTACAACATGTCATGAGTTCCATACTTGCTCAGAAAACTTTTCATTTACTTTTGAAGAATGTTTATACAATTAATTATTCATTTTGTCTGAAAATTTTGATGGGCTAAATGGAAGAATGTGGCGTATTTGCTGCTACTGTCGCTCCCACGCATCCAACCAATATATTTTATGATCTCAATCCCAATTCCCATTCCAAATTCTTTGTAAGAACCCTAATTCAACCAACTACTTAAAAAAAAATTAGGTATAACTAATGTAGAGGCTTAATAGTTTAACACAAATTCTTACTTGAAACCATCTTTACAAAAGACGTCTTAAGTTTGGGCCAGCCTAATTTTAAATTAAAAAAAAAAAAAAAAAAACTAAACTCTAAACAATGCTTTTTAACTTCCATTTTTAATTTTTCTTTTTCTTTTTTCTGACAAAATTACTCATCTTTCTCTCTTAAACTCCATTTGTGGTTTTCTATCTCCATTTTTCTCTCTCGAACTTCATTGTTGTTTATTCTCTGTTTATCTTCTTCAACATTTGCAAAACCAGGACCGACCCTAAGCAATGGCAAGGCGTGCCTACGCCCATGGCCCCCTATAAATTTTAGTTTTCAATTAGTGCTAAGGTTCAAAATTTTCTATGTATACAATAGTTTAGGGGCTCATAAATAATTTTTCACCCCGGGCCCCTAAAAACCTAGGGCCGACCCTGTGCAAAAGCATCAAAATTATGTATTTATACTTCATCATTTTTGTTTTTAAAGCTTTCATTTTCATTTTTTTTGGGTTGATTGTATTATACATTAGTTGGATTTACAATTTTCTGATTTTTTTTAAAAAAATAAGCTTCATCAATGGTGTAAATAGTGATGTTGAAAAAGACATTAATGTCTATTGTTTGAGGGAAATTATAAAAGCAATTGTGGTTATAATATAATATATTGGGAGTTATAACATAATATATTTGTAATTATAACATAATATATTTGAGGTTACAACCATATATTTGAAGTTATAACATAATATAGTTGGGGCTATAACAAAATATATAATTGTCGTTGTAACGTAATAGATTTAGGTTTATAACAGTATATATTTGTGATATAATATTATAATTGCGGTTATAACATAATAGATTTGGATTTAAACAGTAGTTTTTTTAAATTATGATATTTACTAAAGAAGGAAAGTGGGTTGAGCTCTTAAAAGCCGTTTTAAAAAAAAACGATCTCTCATGAGCGAGCCTGATCGTTTAATCGTCCTCCTACTTCTGGAGTTCTAGTATATAATCAATCACTCACATCTAAGAATTCTTTAGAATTTTAATATCATAGTTTAAACATCTAAAATATGTAAAAAAAAATACTAAATATACAAGTAGATATCAAAACAAATATCGATACATAAGTTGCTGTAGAAAATTCGACAGACTTGTACGTATTTGTTACAATGAATATCCCAAAATTTCAAATCTACTTAAAAGGTTATCCTGTAAATTTAAAACCAATATTTCAAATCAACTAGCCAGTGACAAAAGAACCGAACATTTTAAAAACCAAATCACATCATAGGGTTGAATTATTCTCAATTAATCCAAATAAATATAAAAAAAATATTAAAATAAATTTGAATAAAATATTTAGTATGTTTGGATGAGATTACTTTGCTGATTTTAGATCTTTGTGCTTTTAACTACCATTCACTTTTTTAGTCTCAAAATTTGTCCTTCAACCAGTTCAAAAATACAAAATCACATAGACAATTTACGTTGAGTATACTTTTATATGGCTTAAATTTAGTAATTACATTTATATATAGTTATGTACTTGATACAATTTCTTGGTTTTAAATATAAATCTTAAGTGATTGATTCCTCGGACAACCGATTACTCGGTCGTAGAGGTTTGAGGTTGTCACCCAAAGTTGTAGCACTTATAAGCATGTCAAGCCGATCTCGTCATGATTGCATACTGCATCGAAAAATGACCAGCATGCACACTTTCAGGGTCATACAAAAAGGCTACCATTTTGGAAATGGTACTTTTCGTCTACGTGTTTCCTACATTCTACCCCACATAGATGTACCCGTATGTCCCTTACTGCATTGATCTTTCATTTTTCCTATTGTTTTTCGTAAAATTCTTCGTTTTCTTTTATTTCTCTACATTTGTTTATATCTTTTAATCATGGCTAAAAACAACTTTCACTTCCGGTTCATTCACAACTTGAATATAATTCTATGATGGTATTGATTTATACTTGATTATATTCTCTTTGTAATCTAATCTTTAATCGATAATTCTTAGTTCTTGATTTAATGTTCCTTTTAGTCTTGCCTAGATAGAAGTTAAAGCATTCAATCATTTATATATTCACAATAATTATTTTTGAAGAGAGTGCGCATTTTCTTTATTAACGTAATCAATAAATTTCAACATGCAATACCACATTTAAAAAGATAAAATTATTGTGATTAGTTCTATCTAATCTATGAACCCTGTAGGTCGCAATAATTTTAATTATTAATTAATTATAAATAGTACACAATTTGTACTAGAGCTCTCTAATTCCTTTTGCATATATACATACTTTATATGTGAGAAATAATATTTCCAATGGGCTGAATTTTCCTACATAGCTCATTTATTGTTGAATTAGTTACGACTTATTATAAATATCAGCATATACACTTTAAAAGCTAAAAAAATACCATTTTAAAATCATATAGCGATGAAAGCTAGAAAGGGATCTAATGACTTATTAAGTATACATATCTTTTTTAATTCATCGATTTAAGATAAATCATCCTAATATTTATTTTCTCTACTATTTTAATCCTTAACCTAAATTTTTAACCATTATTTGCTCTAACACTACTTCATATGAATATGAAGTGAAGTATAAATTAACGGAGTCATTACAATATATAATTTGGATGCTAAAGCATCATTTGAATATGCAGTACGGCCATAGTAATATGAAAAAGTTGATGAAATATGAATACCCGCAAGGATTTGCTGCAAAATTGATAAAGTTGAAATAAGTTAGATGGTTGAAGTCTTACTATGGAGTGTGAAATATCTTATTGGCCAATTTAAACTTATTTTGATATAAATAGAAGATTAGATGGTTAAACCATCTAATGGTAATGTTTGGTAAATTAGCAGGTTGAAAAAGTTTATTGTTATAAATAAACTGTTTTTGAACAGGCTGCTTATAGTAGTAGGTTCAAAATCAGCGGGTCAAACCAGTTAATACAATCAACTGGACAAATCAACCACTACATAATCAGCGGGTCAGACCGGTTAATAAAATCAACTGGTAAAATCTACTATTGTACGTAATCAGCTATCAGCTATCAGCTATCGATTAGTCATTTGCCAAATACTTCTTGTGCAATCTATATGCCATTTAACGGCCACATCTAACCTGAATATAAGGCAAAGATGGCGTAGAATAAGTTCCTCATTGTGATTGATTTGATTTCTAATAATAAGATTGGTTTGTTTTTGCTGTTATTGATAGTGATGCATTTAACTGATCTATTTTGTGTTCTGTTGTCAGTACAATGAAAGTGAACGACCCATATTATTAGGCCATAGGAAAAATTCGGTTACCTTTTTAACTACTTAATTAACTTTTCATTAAGTAAAAATAATTAATTAATAATTAAATAGGTAGAGATTAAACACTTGTGGAGTTGTGCCTAGAACATTAAACTTAATGAAGTCCGTCTTTGCTGCATAGCTATTGTGTATTTATGAATTAACTTTTATTTAAACGAATTAGAAACGAGTTTATTGCAGGGTCTAGACTAGAAATTATTACCTAGCTCACTCAAATAATTCCACTATAAAAGTTAGCTTACTATCCACATACAATATTGTATGTATTACTAATTCGAGACCATTTGATAAAGGTTAGATGTAAGTCATCATCAAGTCCAAGAGACCATAGCTATCAACATTAACATCATATGGTCATATTAACAATTTAATGTCCCGCACAAAGTTAAAATTTACAGATGGATCATATCGTACCTCACCGAGGGAGAGGGCATGAGAAAAATGCACAATCAATTTAGACCATCAGGAAAAAAAGAGCCCCGTAAAAGAAGGCATAAATATCACCAAGATAACATGTGATAAGTTATCTGCAACACCATATTTATCTTTTAACTCTCAAAGAGCCTGTTGAATGGTCGTCATTCATTGTTTGTAATGTACATACATTATAGATGTTGACAACGGTTTGTCATACGTCACAAAAAATTGTTAATATATCGTTATTTGATTAAGAGTATAATGGAAATGTTATAGTTTGATAACAATAATATGTAAATTGCATCTTTCTGTAAATTTTTATATATACTTTCGCAATTTGCTATTTGGTTGGTTTAGGTATTAAATGACTATAATGATTATGAAAATTTATCTAATAATTTAGTTAAGAAAATTATTTGTTAAGATATATGATTATGTTTGCCCTAGGGTAATTCCTTTTTCTTCACAAAATTTATTTTCATCCATTACCATTAAGAAGAGGATATTATATGCTGATGGAAAATAAAAAAAAAAAAAAAAACGTGCATATTTAAAGATACTACTCCAGTTATTTATTAGCATATCAGAATGGCATAGAACATTTCGTGAAAATTAACAATAAAATTTGTTCGATGTCGATGACAAGATGGTTTCAAGGAAATTAATAAAGATTGGATGGAAACTATAAAGTTGCATAAAGCAAGACTAGCAAAAAACTAAGGACAACTAATATAAATAATCTTATATATGTCAACATAATTAACTATATCTTTATATTTTTTGTTTATAGATATAATCTTATAGAATTAAGACTTAAGAACTTTTATTGACATTCTCTAATTTATCCCCGAGTTATGATGCTCTTTAGTTTAGCACAAAATTATAGGAGAATTTATAAAAACACATAATAAGGGGTGGAGGTGAAAAAGTGTAAAAGTTGGACATGCTTTTGCAATATGCTATCATTGAATAGGATAAAGCGGATTCAACAAGTAGGACAATTGTGAATAGAGAGGAAATTAAAGTCTAATAAAATGTAAAAATAAAAAAGAGATATTAACAAAGGTTACTCACATCAAAAAAATTGCATAAACAAAAACATTAAGGATGTAACGTAATAAATTAGACATTATACTAATATTTATCACAAAACAATTTAATGAAATGAGAATTGCAACCTTTATTTCTTATTTATTAAATAGCACACATTCAGATTATTTTGCCACATTTTATAGAATTACAGATTTACAAATTAAATATCTTGCACCTAATTATATCTAAAATTAGGTGTTTTATTTGCACTTTTGAAATATTTTGGTATTATTTGTAAAATCAATTTCATAATAAACAAATACTAATAAATTTGAGTAATGATTTTATGTGTGATAATTTCATATAAATACATAAGAAAAACCTAGACTTATAGTGGTACCTACATACGTGTGCATCTTTAATTTCATATTAATTCATATAAATTAAAACATGTTTTTATATAAAACATTAATTATATGCAAATAATTATCAAGCCCTTTAAAATTATAAACAAACTTATCATCATTACAATGAATTATGACCTTATACCAAACAAAGCTTCAAAATAAGATAATTAACAAAAAAAAAATAAGCAATTATTTGATGAACAAAAAAGAGAATTCATGATATTGAAAAGTAGATGAACAAAGTTAAAAGCTTATTTGAACATAAAGAAAGAATGAAAAAAAAGGGTGGGAGGCATCTCATCATCCTTATAAGAAGTAGTATCTTTATTATAAGACTACTTTAAGAGAAGGGATGACCCAAGAAAGAGTAAAGAACAAAACCTAGAAGAAAAAGGTAGCACACTAGCTTAAAAAGCAAGAGGTTTTATGGGTATGTTTTTGTGAGTTGTTTCCTTGAATAGAGAGAAAGTTTACAAAGAAAGCTAGCAAATTACATTTAGTTTTAACAATTATAATTACTTCTATTCTATACCTCCTTCTTGGGATCTAAAAAGGATCTTATTTAAAACTACAATTATTTTTACTTTTGTTATGGATTCAACCAATTTCCAACACCAACATGAACATGACCAACACCATCTTCAAGACCACTTTGTTGGATGCTCTTCTATAAACTTACCTTCTTCTGGTTATCTTGTTTCTTCTTCTCTTGATTGGAACTCCTCTATCTTACCATCGTAAGTTTTTTTTTTTTTTTTTTTTTTTAATTATTATTATTGTTTACATAATACATCATATGTACTTAATCAAGTAAGAGTCCTTAACCATCTCTTGAAACTTTTGATTGAGTTGGTTCTTTGATATCAGTAATTGCTTTTATAGCAATGTTCTGTCCGTTTGAATTTGCTATACAACATGTTTTCGGTATAAGTTTTTCAACAATATCTCGGATAGAGTATAAAATTAATTTTGAGACTCAAACTATGAGTTTAACTTTTTAAATGAGTAAAAAAGACCGAAGTTGATAGAGTATAAGTTTTTTATAAAACCAATTTTGAAACTTGAAACTTGAAACTTGAAACTATATGTTGAAGCTGATGGTTAAATCTTTAAATTTTTTTAGCAAACAATTTTTTTTTTAAGATTTAGATCAGATTTTTTTTCTTATTTTATTCTATAGACTGCTATTTAGCCTTAAGAGAGGTTATTCCGGCCTCTACAAGCATGAACTTATATTATTTTGGTAATATAATTCTTACCTTTTGTTTAAGGCTTTACATAGCTATAATTAATAAAATGATTTTGAGTATATTTTGCTAAATAGTTTTTGTTTTCTTAAATTATCTTTGATTTTGAGAATAAATACACCTTATTTCCAATTTTAATGTTTGAATCTACATGCATACAAGTTTTTTTAGGGGAAAGGAATTAACAACTTGATAATTATTTTCATGTTTTTCCTCTCCTTTATATCCGAAATCAATTATAATAAAGAAACAAAATTATTTTTTTTTTCCTTAAAAAATTTCCTTCACAAAGGAACGAACACAATAAAATGATAATTAACCACAAATATATACATAAACTAAACAGTAATTTATAAAAAATAATTTATTATTCTTTCATGTACATAGTCTCTAAGTTCACATAAATGGTATTTTAAATCAAAGAATTAACTCAATGTAAAATCATCAAGTTTCAAAACCATTTGAAAATTAAAAGTTCAAATTTTGTTTCCTATTTACTTTTAAATCATGCAAAAATATATAAACGACGCTTATGTTAAACTCTAAAACATAATCTTAATATTGCAACTCGTGATTTACTTCCTCTTTCTGTTTCATAATGTTTGTTATATATAATTTGAATTAAAACTTTGAAAGTTTTTTATTTAAATATAAATATATAACAAACAATATGGAACAAAAGAAAATAGTAAATATAGATCGGATGAAATAAATTCAAAAAATTATTGTTATGAAAAGTAGAAAGCAATTTTCCTTTATATGAATACTTTTTAATTATTAGTCTTTTACATTATTCCTTTGGTTAATTATCATATTAACCGTTAAAGTATATAATATATCATTGGGCTTCAATCATCAACTTAAGCTTTTGGTTGAGTTGGTTTTTTGACATGATATTAAAAGTCAACGTGACAAGAGGTAGTTGTGTATATAATATATCATGAGACTTCAACCATCAGCTTAAATTTTTAGTTGAGTTAGTTTATTAACACTAACTTATAATCATTGTACTAAAATTGAAACATTGTGTATACAAGCAGTAGTACAAACACAACATTCAGCAACAAAGATGAGCAACAAGATCAAAGTGAGTTAACGTTGTTAAGCAGCACAACAACAGCAATCCCCAAATTGGAAGACGACATGTTAAGCTCATTTCCAAGTTTTAGTGGCCTAATTCATAATCCTGGAACTGCTAATAATCCATTAGAAAACATTAATCCTTGGTTTAATGGATTAATCTCATCTAATGGTATGGCCTACAGTAGAGGATTAATGCAGTTTCCTTTAGAAATTAACAATAATAACTGGAGTAATAATAATAATAATAATAATGGATTTCCAAACAGTACAAGTTTCCTTAATCAGATGGGATTAGGGGTGTCATCACCTAATAATTCAAATGCATCGACAATTTCAAGTAGTAGTCCTCGTTTGGGTTTGAACTTACAAGCTATGGATTTCTTGGGAAATAATAATTCATCATCAAGTTTTGGTGCTCAAACAAGACCTAATATGTCTTATGATGTTGTTGGTGAAGAAGTTATTAGCCCTGCTGGAAAGATTTTGTCTAATAACAAGGTAATTTTTACACTTATATTTCTCTTATCAAACTATATGTGTAGTGAATTCACTTATTTGTTCTAATCTTTTAGTAAAAGTTGAAACTTTATCTGGCTTTTCAAATACTTTATGTCCTTTTAATTTTAGTTTGCACCCTAAAACTTAAAAAACTCTCACTTATTAAAAAACATTTTAAGAGTAAACTCAAATAGACATAAGGAATAATTACTAGATAGGGCCTTTGCTCCCACACTAAATGTTTCCCAAGTTAATTTAAAGTAATCCGTATATTTATACTTGCAATTTCCCAATTAGCCATATACGTTTAGATATAGATTATACATAGTAAATAAAAATAATAATTAAAATGTTAAACAATAATAACTTAGCGAGCTAGTATATAAATAATGTATAATGTATAATGTATAATGTATAATTCATTTATTAGGAAAAATATGGATATCCGGAGAAGAGGTGAAATATATATAGGGGGTTTGGTGTGGAAAATATTAGTTATATTACTCTTTTAGACATTTTTAATTCGGATAAAATAAATTAATTTGGCTTAGTTAAATCTTTTCTTTGCTATTTTTATCATTTACATGAATATTGAATTTTACTAAATGAACTTATTTTTATTATTAGAAAAACTAAATAAATTTGATTTGGTATTTTTTGTATGTATTAAAAAACTAACAAAGATTCATCTATTACTTTACTCAAGGATAGTAATAAGTTAAGTTACAAAACTAGACAATATTATCTATAGTATACACACGTAATAATACATCTAATTGATTTGTATTTTCTTTGCCAAATTTTCTAAATTATTTTTTGTGTGATTGGTATATTATTGTTAGCCAAGATCATACAATTTAAATAATCTTTAATTGATTACTTATTAATTAAACAGATTTTGATAATCTATCAGAAATGATTAGGTTCATAATCAAAGTGAATGCATGAGGAGCATGTTTCATAACAGTTACTTACCAACATAGAGTTATGATTATTATTTATTTGTAATCCTTACTTATTTAGACTAGCATGTTAATTAATTAAAAATTGATCTATCTATAGTTTTAGGCATGCCTGAAATTATTTTAAATTTACTATTCCTTCCTTACTACAGCTAATTAATTGGATGATCTAATTATAGTTTACTTAACAGTAAATTATGGTTAGGATATGATCTTGTTTCAATTGAAGTAAAAATCGTCTTTTTTAGAATAAGTTAATGAGATCGAATTTTACCTAACCTTCTTATTCCCTCACCCTACCTTATAATCCAAAAAAAACCTCAATTAAATTTCATTTTATTTCATTGGCTATTACTATCATTGTCCCAAAGAATTAGCCCTTGTATTTCCTTTTTAGTCCGTCCTATTAAATTTGTTTTATATTTATTTTTGGCTATGACTCACATGGCCACACCCTTTATTTAATTCATATACACATTTAACTTTTTTTTATCATTTCATTCACATATTTCTCTCACTTTTTCATAAAATATGGAGTATATTTTTTTACCTTTTACTCATTTTTTAAGTTTCATCTCTATTGAACTTGAGGCTACTTCTTTGAGACATATGAATGATACATAAAACTGCTCCTTTTCTTTTAGTCTTCTAATAATTTTCCAGTTTCTTATATTTAGAACTTTGAACAATGATGTATTTTCATATAAAATGATTATTATGAATAACAAGGGTAAGGTTGCATACATTCGAGTCGTAAACTCCATTTTAACTGAAAAGCCAATTGATGACATATACTAAAAAGCCACTTAATAACATTGGGTACGTAATAGAATGTTAAATGATTAGTATATACTCTATACATTCTTATTCTTTGCACAATGACTTGGTCAAATTTATGAACATTGATGTATATATATATATTTTAAATTTTTATTCATTATCATTTTTTAAAAAATTACACTCTTTCTCTTTGATGTAAATCTAAAAAATGAATATTTTGATTCCATTTTTGTTTTGTTATACAACATTTTTCTTAAACAAGAATAGAATTTTAAAAGTGAACTTATAAGTTTAAATTTGAATTGTATTGACCCTTGAAATGCATGCATGCATGCATGCATGGTCTGATGATAAGTAGTCGCATAGGACTCAAAATCGTAGTTTCTTTCCAGCTTTATACAGTATCCTCAATAAATATTACAATTTCTTTTTCTTCTTTTTCATCACGCTTCTATTTTTTTTTCTTTTTGATTTTTATTTTTTATTTTTTACCTTTGGAAGAATTCAAGCTTGATGAATGGATCAATAACGGGAACAAAAAGAGCAGCTACTGGAAATTCAACAACGGATCAGTCAAAAGCATCGTCAACCAACAATTCTGTGGCTACTAAAAAATCTCCACTCAAGGTTTCTTGTCCGCCGTTTAAGGTATACATATATATATATATGGCTCTCTTTTTAAGTACTCTTTATCTTTTTGTTAAAGACATAGTCTCGAATAGGTTTTCGATGTATGCAAGGTGCCCAATTGCATAAAAATCTCTAAATGATGAGCACAAATATTGATTGACGTCTGTTTAATTTACACAATCTAATTACTTGTTTTTAGGTTCTAAAACTATAATATATATATATATATATATATATATATATATATATATATATATATATATATATATATATATATATATGTATATGTATATATATATATATATATATATATATATATATATATATATATATATATATATATATATATATATATATATATATATATATATATATATATATATATATATATATATATATATATATATATATATATATATATATATATATATATATATATATATATATATATATATATAAGATAAAGAGGGTCTAACTAAAATTTATGTGTGTTTTTGTTCTGCCCTTATATATTATAGTATTATATGAATTATTTTGATTTAACTAAATAGTTTGATTTATTTTAGGAAAAATTATCTAGAATTATCCAACATTTCATAATTTTCCTACAATAATTCCACCTATTAATTAACCATGAATAATCTTGACTTTAGGAGGTATTTTCCTAAAGTAAGTCTGGTAACCGAATGACTTGCTATAGAAAGTTTTTTTTAAAAAACGATAAATTAAAATAAAATGTCAAAAAATTGTAAAAAAAATGTAGAAAAAATTCTGATTTTTTAATTATTTAGAATTTTTTATTTAAATTTTCAAAAAATTTCTGTAGTTATACATATTTTTTTTGTAAATTAGCTACTATAGTAGGTCGTCATTGGCTCCCGAGTTTTTACTCTAGGCAAATTATACCCCTAAAGTTGGGAATATTCATGGTTAATCAATAGGTGAGATTATTGTAGAAAAATTATGAAAATATTTAATTATTTTAGGTAATTTTTCCTTTATTTTAAGATAAATTTTTATTATTTTATATTATTTTTTTCATAATATCATTGATACATTTTCAAAACCAATACTCATATCGCAATAATTTTTTGGAAAATATAATTTTAAAAATCCCACCTTTAAATAGTTATTTTTGAAAAATTCCATCTTTCTATTATTTTTGAAAAATTCGATCTTTGCATTCAATTTTCTTTTTAAGTATTTTCAAGTTGCATTAACCTGGGGTAGTAGGTTTACTTCTTCCTGAATATAATTTTAAGAAACCATACTCTCGCCATGTTGGGTTCCCACCAACACCAATCCACCACCATCCCATCTTCCTGAATAACCTATAAACCACCTCCTCCCATGAAGCAACTCGTAACCCACCTCCTCCATAGAAAACTCATAACCCTCTACTACCACTACCCCGTCCCCTGAAACACTCATACCACATAAAGGGATAAATAACCAACCACCATCAAACCTCCATCCAAACCTTGAAATTACAACCCACAAATTAAATCAAATAGGAAAGAGGGGTAAATATTCTACCACCATCAACCACCACAAAGCAGTCCTCCCACCACCACACGGACAACCGCAAATACACCACCACCGTCAATCAACCACAAAAAATTAAATCAATTACTTCTCTCATTTAACAATTGCAACAACAACAAAATTTAAAATCTCTTCTTCTCCAAAATTTCCTCTGAACTTGTAAAGAAAAAAAATCAACCATTCGCTCTTCCATTGTGATGATTCTAATTGCATATATTTTGATTGTAATTTTGGAGAGAAGACCATAATTAAAAAAAAATATGATGCCTCAATTAGAGTACAAACTAACTCTTTATATGATGCTAGTCTAATAGAGTAGTAGGGGTGGAGGGAGGGGGCTGGTTAGGGTTGCAGAATAGGGCATATATAGAATGGTGGTGGTTGAAGAGGGTAGGTAGTAAGGGGAGGGGAAGTTCTTTTCGGCATAATAATGGTGGAGGTTGGGGAGGTTGGAAGGGATCGTGGAAGGCAGTGAGATGGGATGGAATTGTGTTAGAGTATATAACATATCCTGGGGCCTCAACCATCAGCTTAAGCTTTTGGTTGAGTTGGTTCCTTGACATGGTATCAGAGTCAATGTGACAAGAGGTCACGAGTTCGAATCTCAACCACCCTTCATTTAAAGTGGAATATTTAGTGCCAGCTATGAGGAGGGTCTGTGTTGCATCCACACTTCTAACCATCAGCTTAAGCTTTTGGTTGAGACCCCAGGATATGTTATATACTCTAACACGCCCCCTCACACAAGTGCTTGTTCCCTTCTTTTTGAATTTAAAAAACTAAAAAATGAAAGAAAATTGGAAAACTTACTTGTTTAACCGGTTATAGATAATTTGGACCTTTAAAAGAAAATACAGTGCAAAGATTGGGTTTTTCAAAAATAATCAAAAGATAAAATTTTTAAAAGAGAACCACCCACTGGTCAAATTTTTAAAATTAAATTTTCCTAACTTTTCTCTTCTATAAAATTCATGATATTTTACTTTTTCTCAGTGCTAGAGTGTATACTGGTGAAGACGTTATATTGATTGTGTTCACTTTTTGTTAGTTCAACATAAATGCCTTCTTTCACTACTTTAGTACTCAAGTCTCTCCCAACAAAATTAACATCATTTTTCATTGTAGTTCGTAGAATCAATAAGCCTTATTTTTATTTGCTATAAACTCACATTTTTACTCCACAATTAACAAAATGTACACATTTAATACATTTAACGTATCTTATATTTTTCTCACTTTCCATGATAATGAGTACGTTCATTTATCATCTAAAATTTGATATTTTAAACTTGTTTTTTAAAAAGCACTTCATAGATTGGTAATCGGTCTGTATCAGCATGTTAATGTTAAAAACAAAAAAATAAATTGAAATAAAAGAATATTTAAATTAATTAAGAAAATATTTTAATATTTTTAAAGAAAACATTTTGTTGTGAAAAACGACCAATATATCTATTTTATTGCTACAATGTTGACTCAAAATATAAATATTGAGTAGAAATATAATGAGTCCCGACTGAAAGTGATCATGTGTCAATAAAAATGATGATGTAGACTATTGGGATTGTGTCTAGATAGGACTTGACCCAATTTTTTCAAGTATTTTTAGGTCAAAGTCATTTTCGGTTAAGGTACGAAAATTTTGAATTATGACCTACTAATTTCAAAGAAGATTTGGAGTCAATTTCGGGTTAGATCAAATTTTGGCAGGTTCACCAACTAGCTAGGTCAACTGTTATATATGTAGATGTTTTGTAAAATAAATTAGTTGTTCACTATTGGTGTTTTATCAGAAAAAAAGTAGACTAGAAAATTCAAAATCTATCCAAAATCTAATGAAAAAGCTACTCATCAGCTTTTTTATTTTGAGTTGAAATATTCAGTTGACTTAACAGTCATTTACCGTTACTTATTTTGATTATTTGACAAATAAAAAACAAAAATCAACTAAAAAAGTCATTTTACACACCCTTATTTGTAAGTTATATTATTTATTTAGATTCCTTAAGCAATTATATTATTTGTTTCTTCATTTCTTTATTTAAACATTTTTGATTTTTTGTTACTTCTACAAGTTTTTATTTTATTCCTTGTTTAGGATTTTTTAATTAATGATTATATTGCAAAATGAATTTCTAATTTATAAGTGAGTTATTTTATTAATCGTAAAACTTTTTAAAATGAATTTCCTTTTAAAACTTTAAATGAATTTCTTTTTTATGAAAAGAGGTAAACAAAATTAAAGGTAACATGTTAGTCAATTCAAGGTCACTTTGTCCATTCAAAGGAAATTATGTTTAGAAGTTAAAAATTCTAAAGATAAGTGATCCAAAAATAGATTCTTGAAAGCCGACGACTAACTAAAAGTCATAGGAGTAAAATTTAGCTTTAAATTTTCATATATTAATTTTTTTAAGTGTTAAAGTTAATTTTTTAAGATAAGCTAAAAATGAGAATCTTAAAGTTAAAAATTCTTTATTCAAAGAAAAATGAGTAATTAAAATAAATTTTTGTTTATTTTCAAAAAAATTTTTTATAATTGAAAGGATAGGAAGATTGTATATTTACACATTGCAATTTGCAATTGTATATATAATCAAAAAATGAAGTAGAATTTGTATGGACGGCCAACAAGTTGAAGGTTTATAGTTTATGTAGCCAATTTTAATTCTCTAATATTATTATTATTCTTTTAAAAAACTTTAAAATTATTATTGTTTTATCTTTGTCATATTTGATGGAATTAAAAATTCCTCCTTATTCGGTCAAGCTAGATAAAAATAAAGCATGTTTGATAAAACATAGTTTAATTTCATTTAGTACGAAACTTTGTCTTTACATGAAAGTTAACAACAATAATTTGTGAATTGTTTATGTAGGTTAGAAAGGAGAAACTAGGAGAGAGGATTGCAGCACTACATCAATTGGTTTCACCTTTCGGCAAGGTACTACTTCCCATTCCCACTTCTGCTAGCTTTTCCCTTCCAACAAAATATAAATAAGCCACGTTCCATTACCCTTCTTATTTAATATACGTTGGGTGGTTTTGAGGTGTCCAGAGTGCCTAATTGCGCAGGTTCTTCAAATTTAAAGGGCCACTATACAAAAAAATCGTATTAAAATAACAAATTAATTAAGGACGTAGAGCATTTAGTTAGTGTTTTACTTAATATATTATGACCCTTTTGGTCAGTGCTACATACTAAATGATGGTAATGAGAATGATTTAGTGTAAAATTTCATCAAAAATTTCATGTTATCCCTATGATGATGAAACTTTGATCATAAAAAAACAAATTTTCATTACCACTTGCTACCACGTCTCCCAGTGGTAATGCATTGGAATAAAATTTATGAAAGATATAAGATGCTTGAAGTTGGATAAGTATGGCCATCAATATAGCCTAGAGATTTTTCAACTAAAAATACACTAATTTTATTTCCATTACCACCATTTATTACCACCTATCAAACAGGTCGTTAATAGTTATATAGGATCGTATCCTATTGATTACAATTTCTTTTATCTTTTTCAAAACCAACCCTTTAACTCCTCAACATCTTCTCGTACATTAATTAGTTTTCACTCATTAATAAATATCAATTATCAACAATTTAATTTATAAAAATAATCAATATACTTATTTCTTAAATTTTAAATCCTTTAAACTTTTAAACTTTTTTATTATTAGTTAGCCATGAAACCATCACGTTTTTTCTCTTAGAGATGAAAAATTAATGTTTAACAAATTATTTAATGCCATGTTTCGCAACTATGATTTCATTTGAAAATGTAGAATTGGCTCAAATCTATTGTTTGGCAAATGAAAAATTTTAACATTTGGATTTAGATCAAATTTCAACATTGCTTTTAAAGTAGTTAAAGTTGAGGATTTGAAAATGACTTCTCAAATCTTATCATTCTCAAATTCTTCATTTATGATTTCATAATTGAAATCCATAATGTGAAATGAAATACTTGTTTCCAAACACTATATACACTATAACAAGTTTAATTTTTTGCGACAATGGATTTAGTGGCATTAAAAAAATACCACTGATTTATATTTTTAGTGTAATAATTATTGGTTTTATTTTAAGTTTCAACATAAAGTGAGTTAGCGACACTTTATTTGGTCTTTAGTGGCATATGTACTTGTTACTATAGTCTATAGCGACATTTATGAGAAATGTCACTAAATTCTATGTCGCAAAATGCTTTAGTGTGATTTATTATTATACTATTAAAGAGTTTAATAAATGTTACTAAATCCTCTATATATACTATTAGAAATTTAAAGTAGCGACATTTTAAATTAAATGTCATTTAATATATCTCATTAAAAGCAAAGTATGTTGTAATGATAAGTTATTTTTAAAAAATCATATGAATGTATGTACTAAGAAATTATGCTGATTGTTTACTTAGTATTATATAGTAATTAAAATTATAATGTTAATTAAATTGATATATGTATATGTGTGTGTCTTAATTAAAATGCAGCTGTCAACAAAAGAATAGTAGAGTATATACTAATCAATTGCCCATGCTTTTGTATATACAAAAGTTTCTTAATTGATTATTGTTATAAGTTACACTCTTGGTTGCTTTTCAGACAGACACAGCTTCTGTATTGACAGAGGCAATTGGATATATACAATTCCTTCAAGACCAGATCCATGTGAGTTATCACTAACCCTAATATATTCTCCGATCCTTAATTCTATGGCAAATTATTCTTTTTTTTTTGGAATAATCATATATTCTTATGAATATTAGGGAATCCATGATAACAATATTTTATGTGATATGCTAAACACCTATTTATGTATAGTAAAACCAATTCCATTATCATTTTTCTGTGTTACCCCCTCCGTTTTCAAATGTTCTTCCTATTTACTTTTTACACAGTTTTCAAATTAAATTTTGAGCCTTAATATCTCTAAATATGCATAATAAAAAATTATAAAAATTATATAATAAAAAAGTGTACATTAAGACAAGTCTAACGAGATCTTACATTGATATATTTTATCATCTATATATATCTTAAAAATCTTAATCAAATTTCTCTCTCCAAAATAGAATATTCTAAACGGGAAGAACATTAGGAAATAGAGGGAGTATATGTTAATAGGATTTTTAATTAAATAATCCGACTAGCTAGCCGAGATAAACTCAGACCTAGATCTCGTGCTTATGAACGAATAAATATAATATGTGTTTGTTTGCCAATATCGTTTTAGATGAAGCTTAATTTACAAGTTGATCTATATCCATCGATAAATATACCGAAAAGATATTAAACTGAATTCAGTTCCGTACCGATATTAGTAAGATAGGCGGTAGCTAAATAATTAAGTCATTTTGTAGAGCCGGTTTTAATTTGATGATTAAATTTTTGTTTTTTTCTGAAAATTCTATCTCAACTTATTTGATATAGTAAAAAACGTGATATCCCGATTGAGCTTTAAAAAGTATTGATAAATTATGCATAATAATAAAGTATATTTTTCTTTCAAGAGAACCTATCTGCTAAGAATTTCACAGTTAAGTGTACTTGGGTGGAGAGAAAGTTTTAGGGGTGACAGTTAAAGTACGCTGAAAAAACATGTGTTGGTTTGTCAAGCCAATCTACAGCCTCAATGGATAGTCACTAGCGGTCCGGTGGGGCCGGAATATTAAAAAATAATTTGCAATTTGTCGGATTTGAACCTGAGATCTTTTGCATTAAAGCCTTTATGGAGACACTATGACCATCTGAGCTTACACATTAATAGAAAATTAGTATAAATTTAGTAAAAATATCTTTTAACAAGTTTAATGATCATCTTATTATTTTTCAATAATCTCATTTTCTTCACAAAATGCTTTTCATATACATTACCATTTGAAGATATGATATTTGATAGTAATAGAAAATTTTGAGAAAAAACTTTTTTATAATCAAAATTTCATTATATGGGATGATATGGTACATATCATGAAAATTTACACTACAAATTATTCTCATTTCCACTACTTAGCATCGATTACCAAATGAACAGTTAGAGAATTGTTAACGAATAGTAATTAATTCTTGTCATTTAATTTTATCTGATCATATATTCAGACTCAGTATCATTTAAGATGTCTTAGATGTGTAGTGAAACACAATGTAATATATATATATATATATATATATATATATATATATATATATATATATATATATATATATATATATATAATCCATCGATTCTTTTTGTTTCTTAATAATATTTTCTAGCAATTTACTATATTCATATATATACTTTAACAAGTGTCAGGAGTATATAATCATCGTTGGCTCTTTAGAGGCATATATATATATATATATATATATATATATATATATATATATATATATATATATATATATATATATATATGGGTATGGGTATGGGTATGGAGTATATATTATTGTAAATGAGCTCACTAATATTTAGGTTATGGTGCTACGCAGACGCTTTGTATGCCACATGCCAAGCCTTCACGTAACAAGCCTACCAGATCTTTCCCAACGGTAATTATATTTTATTTTATTTTCTTTTCTATGATTTATGAATATTATAGTCTTTCGATTTTGTTAATTTATTTTTAACAGATAACAAAATATTCATAGAAGTAATTAATTTAGATGGAAAAAACCATGCTATGAAAAAAACGGCAATAAGATCGATCAATATAATGATGATATAATAGGATCGGATGATCCCGCCCTAGAAAACATACCCTTAATTGGTAAAATTGTTAGTATTAGTTTGTAGAAAAAAACTTTGGAAAAATTACCCTGAATAATACGAACTTTCACTGATTTTCCTACAATAATACGAACTTTCAATTAACCATGAATAATACGAACTTTAATACATATTTCCCGCTAGCATACCTGACCGGTTCTTTACCTGGAGAAACGGTTATTCCCCATTTCTTCATTATGCTAGCGGGAAATATGTATCAAAGTTCGTATTTTATTCATAGTTAATTGAAAGTTCGTATTATTGTAGGAAAATCAGTGAAAGTTCGTATTATTCAGGGTAATTTTTCTTACTTAGTTTTATCAGCCAAAAAATTTTTTTTAAAGGAATGAGTAAGTTTACCGGTAACAGGTAAAATGGTATGCCAGCGGGAAATATGTATCAAAGTTCATATTATTCATGGTTAATTAAAAGTTCGTATTATTGTAGGAAAATCAGTGAAAGTTCGTATTATTCAGGGTAATTTTTCCAAAAACTTTTTGATTTATTAATGTTTTCGTCAAGAGATTTTGCGTTCACTCTAAAGTGAACAATTATCGACCTAGGGTTCTACTAATTAGAAAAACTTAATTAATAAAAATAGATTTATTAATAACACAAAACATAATCTATTTTCTTGTTTTCATTGATTGTAGGGAATTGGAAATGATCAAGTTGATGGAAAAAATGAAGCAATAAGAATAGATCTTCAAGGGAGAGGATTATGCCTTGTGCCATTCTCATGGACATCATATATCACATCAACCCAAATGGATGCATCAAATCATCCTTCTTATTTTTAAAGTTTTATATTATTTAAAATCTATCTTGTTAGGCATATTTCCACTAATGAAAGTTAAGGAGGGAAAAAATTACATTATATTATACCCCATAAAAACATAATAAAACAATGTTATTTTGTTTCTTCTTTAAGCCAAGTTAGGTCCAAGGGATTAGGAAAAAAAATGAAGTATTTATCACAAAAAGGAAGAATGTATGCCTTGATGTGATGAGGGAGCTTTTTGATTGAGTTCTCATGGTCTCTTTTTGTTTCAATTCCCATGTTTTTTTTTCCTTCTTCCTTGTGAATGGAGAAGGCAAAAATGTTAAGAACATTGCCTTTGTAATAGTTCAAATTAATAAATCATAGTTAAGAATTTGATTTTATATATGGTGTTACATTTTGAATATTTTTGTTGTAGAAACCTTTTATTTTGACTTTAATACTTTCTATGGAATTTTAAACTTATTTTTCCTACTATATTATAACTAGATTTGTTTAAATTTAACCCGATCAAGCGATACCGAGTATGACTAGAGCTGATGCGAAATAATCCGAGTCTAAAAAAATCCAATTGTCAAGTGATACTCAAAATTTGACTATCCAAACACGAGGTGTATGTGTAGCTAACAGATCGAACATAAGGAAATTTAGATCCATGTTATTTACTATATTCTAATGGATATGTAGAAATAAAAATATTCAAGAATAAAGTGAAATACATTGATTGTAAACAAAGAAGATGTAAGTGATTTCTCATCGTTCATTAAATTATTGGCTTGAAAACATAATTAAACATGATTAAATCACATACTCGTATTTTATTAATTGACTTAACAAACATTTATTTTAAATTTATCTTGAAATTAACTTACTCCTAAGCTCACAGTATTGTTTGATTAATTGGGTAAATAAAGATTTCATTCAAGATTATTAAACAATGATTTAAGTATAATTTATAATTCTATAAATAATTTCACAATAACAATGATTCAAGTATAGAATATAGATCCATAATTCCATAAATGATTATGAAGAAGAAATGAATCTAAACATGATCATAAACACGGTAGAATTATGAAAGAACATCAAAAAATTGTCCTAAATAATTCAATTTATTCTTCGTCTATTGTGAATAGTTTTAATTAGTAATTATTTCTAAATAACCAAATCTTTGTATATTTTTGTTGATAACACCCCTTGCCACATTTTAACCAGCTATTATAAGTACCTACCACCAAAGAGAAGTAGAATTAGATCAACGAAGAAACATAAGGTGAAAGAAAAAGTGACGGCCCGTTTGGTAGGTGGTAATAAACGACGGTAATGGGAATGATAAACTAGTAATTTTGGTTGAAAAAACTTTTGGCTACCTTGATGGTCATGCTTGTCCACCTTCAATCATCCGATTTTCTTTATAAAAAACTTTGGGAGGGATAATATTTAGGTGGTAATGAAAATTTGTAACAAAAAAATTTTTTTTGTGATCAAAATTTCATTACCATGGGAATAATATGGAATTTTTGATTAAATTTTACACAATAAATCATTCCAATTACCACCATTTAATACCACTAATCAAATGGGTCGTGAGTGTAACAACTAGTAGGTATCATTTAAATGTGGAAAGGTGTGCTGTCAGTAAAAAATATACAAAGATTGAATTATTCAAAAAAAATCAATAGTAGAGTTTATTTAAAGCATATGGATAATAGGTGGGATTGTTCAAGATAATTTTTCTTAAATAAATAAGAAATCAAAGACAATAATAATGAAAGGAATGAACTTATAAAGAACAATAAAAGAGAAATAGTAAATAAAATAAAGGAAAAGTTGTCCAAAATAATCCAACTTTTGTCTGATTTTCCTACAATAATCTCAAGTATTGATTAACTATAAATAATACCAATTATTAATCCTTGTTTCCAGTGGCATCCAAGCAGATTAAGGAACCGGCTGCAGCAGGTCAAATGACTGTTACCTTGCAATGTGTTCTTCATTGATATCTTTTTCACACACATGATATTTCCCTCATTAAAATCAATTTGCCTTCTTCCTTAAAAACCAGTTTTTCTCTCATTTACCTTATTCTCCATTTAAAACCATTCTTACTCCAATTCAATATGAAAACCATGATGATTCAAGTGGGAGATGATCTATTGAAGTCAGATTTATATGGAAGAACATTTTGCTTGGAAGAACAAAATGCAATGTACAGAACAATGTATATAATGAAAAGCTACTAATCTGTGTACATAATAGTGTATAGATCAGTCTGTGTATGCAAATTACAAATATCAGTGTAGAAAGCTACTGATTTGTGTACATATCAGTGTACAAACTCAGATGCTAGTGTTCTGTGTACAGATCGAATGTGAATATACAAAATTCATTTTACAAAAAACTAAATAAGCTACTGATGTTCAGTGAATAAGCAAAAAAAAATCAGATGCAAATCAGCGAATAAGCTACTGATGTTCATTCTTCAATTTCAAAGCTTCAATATTCATTAATGGTTAAAACATAAGCGTCAATCTCGATACATAATTAACATTTAATAATAATGTTTAATACAAAAATATTGCTAAAGTCTTAAAATGCCGAACTGTTAAAAACTTTAAACCATAAAAACTGAAACTGTTTAAAGTAAAAGTAAAATTTTATATCTGATAAGAAATATTATTTACTCAAAATGAAAAGAAAAGATACATCAACATCAAGTCATCAATAAAGCTACAGAAAGCAGCTAAGTACTCGATAAATAGTAATTACTGCGGCCTGAATCAAAACCTGAAACTAAATTATTTCAAGTTTAAAAAAACAGTTCACCAAAAATAATTATTTTAAGTTTGGAAAAACAAGTAAACTTATTAGATTCGCAAAACAAACATTCTAGTCATAAAACAAATAAAACTTATAATTTCACAAAAATCAATATTTCACCCATAGTTTAAGAGCAAGTTTACTAAAAATACTTTTACATCTTTTTATATAAATTTTGGTCAAATAGTTAGCAAATAAAATATTTTGTACTAAATAGTAATTAAATGTAACAAAAGTTATTTTTCAATAATGAAATCTCATATATCCAAGAAAATCACTTCAATATTTAATAACTTATAAAACTTTCTCAAAAATAACTTTTAAGATTGTATCACTTGTTGAAAAAACATCATTTGCTACGGTCCTTTGGCCATAATATACTGCGGTTTCGATCCCAAGCATTAGTAATAGCAGTAGATGCCTATTTTAAATGTTGCGGTTTTAAACTGCAACAAAAAAGTGCACTATATGCTTCGGTTTTTTGGGAACCGCAGCATATAGTTTAAAGACTATATGTTGCGGTTCTCTCAAAACCGCAACATATAGTCTTTTTTTTTAGAATCAAAAATACACTATATGCTGCGATTTTAGGTGAACCGCAGCATATAGTTTTTTTTTTTTTTGTTTTTTTTCGTTTTATAAATAATCCAATGTAATAAACAATGATTAATGTACAATGTAATAATCCAATGATAATCACCTATTATCACCAACTATTATATATATACACTCTCGATCCTATATATAATACGTAATAAACAAATACATATATAATTTAGTTATATACATATATATATATATATATATATATATATATATATATATATATATATATATATATATATATATATATATATATATATATATTATACGTAATAAACAAATACATATATAATTTAGTTACACACACACACACACACACATATATATATATATACATACATATATATATATATATATATATATATATATATATATATATATATATATATATATATATATATATATATATGTACATACATACATAATATATATATATATATATATATATATATATATATATATATATATATATATATATATATATATATATATATATATATATGTATATATATATATATATATATATGTATATATATATATATATATATATATATATATATATATATATATATATATATATATATATATATATATATATATATATATATATATATATATATATAGGTATATATATATGTATGTATATATATGTATGTATATATATGTATATATATATATATATGTATATATATATATATATATATATATATATATATATATATATATATATATATATATATATATATATATATATATATATATATATATATATATATATATATATATATATATATATATATATATAAGTCCTAACACTTAAAAACCCTTAAAATTGCAATTTAGCACGTAATTTCAAGCATCATATGACTATGATTTTCAATACTAACCATTTTAACACAATATTAAATATCAAATAGTGTTGTGTGCCAAGTTTCGTGCAAAACAAACCAAGTTTGAGCTACTTTATGCGCGAAAGTGCCAAAAACGCTTAAAAACCCTTAAAATCGCAACTTAGCACGTAATTTCAAGCATATGACTATGATTTTCAATTCTAACCATTTACACACAATAATATATATCAAATAGCGTTGTGTGCCATGTTTCGTGCAAAACAAACCAAGTTTGAGCTACTTTATGCGCGAAAGTGCCAAAAAAGCTTTAAAACCCTTAAAATCGCTACTTAGCACGTAATTTCAAGCATATGACTATGAATTAACCATTTCAACACAATAATATATACCAAATAGTGTTGTGTGCCAAGTTTCCTGCAAAACAAACCAAGTTTGAGCTACTTTATGCGCGAAAGTGCAAAAAATACTTAAATGAAACGTATTTCGAATAGTGTTGTGTGCCTTTACTGCTGTCTATTTCGAATATGTGGATCTGGATATAGATCTCATTTCTCCACGTACTTTCTTCATTGTGCTGAAACGCATGGGAAAAGTATAACTATTTATGTATAAATGCATGTAATAATATTAATGTAATGGGCTCGGGTGTTGGCTAGGCCGAAGCCTTAGGATCCCCATGTTGACTTTGCTGATCCTCGACAATCAGATTTGCCAAGTCTACAGTGGGTGCTCCCATCTTCTGCAACACAAATGTCACTTTGGCGAGAACGTCCTTCGTAATTTGTGCTTCGAGGGTTACTACTTCATTAGATGGCATTGTTCTGGATTGAATAGCAACACACTCTTTGTCGAACACCTTCTTTAACCCCAAGCGGACACCTCCTTTTCCGACTACCCCCCTCTGTGGTCTTTCCCTAAAACCATATGCAATGCATCAACATTGCCTCTTGGGGTGAACTCCCCGTAGCTTTTTTTTTCTTCCAGCCCATTTGTTCAAATAAAAAGTGACATATATAAAAATTAGTTTATCAAATAAAAAGTGACATATATAAAAATTAGTTTAAGTAAATAAAAGCCAAAAAATACAAAACAAATCAAGAATATACTTAATAATTAAAAAACTCACCACAACATCAACAACCTTCTTCGTTCCCGGATCAGTAATGTTAATTTACCACTTGCATCTCGGAAATGAAGTTCGCAATACCAATCTTGCACTTGATCTCCAGCAGGAGTATTCACGGATGCGGAGGTAATCATAGATGAGGTCATGGCCGGACTCAGATTAGGGTATAAACCCGCATCCACCCACTCTTTTCGGGCCTCATCGTATGTTTTTGGGCCCAAGCAATGGTAAAACTTCCTTTTGGTTGCTGATTCAAAAGCTTTACCACGCTTTTCCTAATTAATCAATCGAAATCAATTAGTTTAATTATTGAGTTAAAAGAAGTAAATTTAAATGAAAAGCTATAATATAATATGTAATACTTACAACTTCAATGGGAGTCGTACTTTTGGCAACAAAAGCCTTCTATTTATTCTTCGATATGTGACCCCATATTTCATAGGGCATTTTTAAAGGTGCTTGCTCTCCACCTTCGTTTCCCGTTTTGACCTTTTTGGTCTTACGAGCACGCTTCTTGGTGATCCATTCAGTTTCCAGCTTGGATTTGAAATCTCTGAATCTTTCAGCAACAGCTGAAAGAAACACATTCTTCTTCTCCTTATCGTTCTCGATGTAAAAAAGATTCTACAAAAGAAAAATTATATTTATTAGTGTCAATTAAATTATTTTTAAAATGAAACTAAATGAATAAAAATAGTAAAGTTGTTTACCACAGTATCATTCCATAGAGAGTTCTTCAAACCCTCTGTAACCTCGTTTCATGCGTACAATATCGAAATCTTGCAAATACATAAGCCCACTTGTTTTCCATATTGCCTAAGCCATTTTCCACAGGGTTGACCCAATGCATTGTATTCCAAATGCATGGGTTCTGTGACTTTGAGGTTTTTCGTAGGACCTCTCCCTTTTCTTTTCTTAGAACCAACGCTTATAGTGGTAGTGAGAGCATCCATTGGAAGGGCGTCTTCAGTGTCATAATCATTGTTAAGTAGTAGAGCGTCTTCAGCCATACGCTCGTATCTAACAATTTGGTCCTCTTCAATGTCATAACTATGATACTCATTATCCGAGGTCTCAATCTCGGTGACAATTTCGTCTCAAAAAAGATGCATTTTAAATGATTACCTGAATGAGTATGAATAGAAATATATTAGAATATAAGAACGTAATTTAAATTCTAACCATTTTAATAAAATAATATATACCAAATAGTATTGTGTGCCAAGTTTCGTGCAAAACAAACCAAGTATGAGCTACTTTATGCGCGAAAGTGCCAAAAACGCTTCAAAAACCTTAAAATCGCAACTTACCAAGTAATTTTAAGCATATGACTATGATTTTCAATTCTAACCATTTCAAGACAATAATATATACCAAATAGTATTGTGTGCCAAGTTTCGTGCAAAACAAACCAAGTATGAGCTACTTTATGCGCGAAAGTGCCAAAAACGCTTTTAAAACCTTAAAATCGCAACTTACCAAGTAATTTTAAGCATATGACTATGATTTTCAATTCTAACCATTTCAACACAATAATATACACCAAATATTATTGTGTGCCAAGTTTCGTGCAAAACAAACCAAGTATGAGCTACTTTATGCGCGAAAGTGCCAAAAACGCTTTAAAAACCTTAAAATCGCAACTTACCAAGTAATTTTAAGCATATGACTATGATTTTTAATTATAACCATTTCAACACAATAATATATGCCAAATAGTATTGTGTGCCAAGTTTCGTGCAAAACAAACCAAGTATAAGCTACTTTATGCGCAAAAGTGCCAAAAACGCTTTAAAAACCTTAAAATCGCAACATACCAAGTAATTTTAAGCATATAACTATGATTTTCAATTTTAACCATTTTAGCACAATAATATATACCAAATAGTTTTGTGTGCCAAGTTTCATGCAAAATAAACCAAGTTTGAGCTACTTTATGTGCGAAAGTGCCAAAACGCTTAAAAAACCTTAAAATCGCAACTCACCAAGGTAATTTTAAGCATATGACTATGCTTTTCAATTCTAACCATTTCAACAAAATAATATATACCAAATAGTGTTGTGTGCCAAGTTTCGTGCAAAACAAACTAAGTTTGAGCTACTTTATGCGCGAAAGTGTCTAAAACGCTTTAAAAACCTTAAAATCGCAACTAACCAAGTAATTTTAAGCATATGACTATGATTTTCAATTCTAACCATTTCAACACAATAATATATACCAAATAGTGTTGTGTGCCAAGTTTCGTGCAAAACAAACTAAGTTTGAGCTACTTTATGCGCGAAAGTGCCTAAAACGCTTTAAAAACCTTAAAATCGCAACTAACCAAGTAATTTTAAGCATATGACTATGATTTTCAATTCTAACCATTTCAACACAATAATATATACCAAATAGTGTTGTGTGCCAAGTTTAATGCAAAACAAACCAAGTTTGAGCTACTTTATGCGCGAAAGTGCCAAAATGCTTAAAAAAACCTTATAATCGCAACTTACCAAGTAATTTTAAGCATATGACTATGTTTTTCCATTCTAACCATTTCAACACAATAATATATACCAAATAGTGTTGTGTGCCAAGTTTCGTGCGAAACAAACCAAGTACTTTATGCGCGAAAGTGCCAAAAACGCTTAAAAAATCCTTAAAATCGTAACTTACCAAATAATTTTAAGCATATGACTATGATTTTCAATTCTAACCATTTCAACACAATAATATATACCAAATAGTGTTGTGTACCAAGTTTCATGCAAAACAAACCAAGTTTACTTTATGCGCAAAAGTAGCAAAAACGCTTAAAAAACCTTAAAATTCATACCTTGTAAATCACTTAATTCAAATGTATTCTTTCCGTGTGATCTACACGCATATAAACAACATCTACATCATCTTCATCCACTTATTTTGGATTGATAAAGGGCGGGGGAGTCTTCAAAAGCATCATATTCTTCCCCATCCTCAACATCACCTATAACAAGGATATTTCTTTTTTCCGATACAACAATAGACCATTTTTTATCAGACGGGTCTACAATGTAGAATACTTGCTTGGCTTGTATGGCTAGTATGAATGGCTCCTCACTATCACGCAAACGAGCTAAGTCTACAAGAGTGAATCCACAAGGGTCATCTATTTTATGCATCGTCGATTATTATCTACCCACTTGCATTTGAAAAGATTAATAGTGAAAGTAGAGTAGTCAAGCTCCCATATTTCATGTACCCACTCGTAGTATACCAATTTAGCATCAACCAACGATTGATCCTTGGCACTCGCTTAAAATGTAGATGACGCCAAAATAGAAACCCCACTATTCTGTAGATAAGATGACTTCTTATCTTGACTCTCAGTCCAAAATGTGAAGCCATTGACATCATAACCCCCATATTTGTTGACATCATTACAAGGACCAAAAGCTAATCACCAAATAATTTCAGATACACCCTTGAGTTTTTCACATATTACTCGATTATGAAACCAATCAATAAACGTCTTGTTATGCAACTGCATCAATCCCATATCCCCTTTAAAAGGATATTTTGCGCGCAATATATCTAAATGCTCATTCAAAAAAGGATGGACTTCAGGAATATGATACAACACATACAAGTGTGCTTGTAGAAGACTGTCTCGAGGAGGTGTGATCGGTTTGGAGCCAATTGTTCCTTTTTCCTCAAGCCTTCCTTCATGTCGAGAAGGTGGGAAGTCCAATAGGCTTTGCCATGGCCAAATACTCGGCTATAAAGTTACCAATCTCATCACTCACAGTGCCTTGAATCATACTCCCCTCGGGTTGTGCTGGATTCCTCACTTTGTTTTCTAAAACACCCATGTGTCTTTCAAAAGGATAACACCACCTTAAAAAAACTGGACCCAAAAGCTTGATCTCACGAATGAGATGGACAATAAGATGAACCATTATGTCAAAGAAAGAAGGTGGAAAATACATCTCAAACTTGCATAAAGTTACAATCACGTCGACTTGAAGAGCATCAAATTTAAAGGGATCAAGAACTTTACCTCAAATTGTGTTGGAGAACGAACATAGCTCAGTAATAGCATATCTCACATGTTTTGGCAGTATTCCACGGATTGCAATTGGTAAGAACACTTGCATCATTACATGGCAATCGTGAGATTTCATGCTTCCCAACTTCAACTCACCATTTAGGGTCACAAATCTCTTCATGTTGGATGAGTACCCAGACAAAATCTTAATGCCATACAAAGACTCACAAAATCCCCGCTTCTCTGCTTTGGACAATGTGTAGCAAGCTGGAGGCAAATAAACTTTGTCATTACTCATCTTCTTCTTACCGCTCTTTCCCTTGTTACTGCCACCAACTTCATCAGCTCTATTTCTTTTCTTACTCACCTTAACCTGTGCCCATAACTCCGGACGAATACCCTTACATTCAAACTAATCTCGCACGGCCTTAACATCCTTTGTCTTACCCTGAATGTTCATGAGAGTCCCGAGTATGGCATCGCATACATTTTTCTCTATATGCATAACATCAAGACAATGCCTAACCTGTAGATCTCTCCAATACGGAAGCTTCCAAAAGATTGATTCTTTTTTTCATAATCGGTCTTCACCCCCTTGCACTTGCACTGTTTTACAAAATACAGTCTCAACTCCCTTAACCTGTTCATAAACCCCATAACCGGTCAACGGTCGACGAGCTACACAGTCCTCAACCTCCCCGTTGAACATCTTCTTCTTCTTACGATATTGGTGATCTCGTGGGAGGAACTTTCGATGGTGCATGAATACGTGTTTGCACTTAGGAATCCACGTGGATTCCATGTCATCGATAAATATTGGGCATGCTTTCTTCCCTTTGTTCTTATACCCTGATAGGTTGCCATATGCCGGAAAATCATTAACGGTGCATAAAAGCATTGCATGCAAGGTGAACTTCTCATTAGCATATGCATCAAACACGCGTTCATCCCACATCTTTCTTAAATCCTCAACGAGAGGTGCAAGATATACATCTATGTCATTGCCAGGTTGTTTAGGACCCGAGATAAGAAGCGAAAGCATAATGTACTTATGCTTCATACACAACCAAGGTGGCAAATTATATATCACTAACAGTACCGGCCAAGTACTATGTTGAGAACTAAGATTGCCGAATGGATTCATTCCAACCGTACACGGTTCGAGCCTTAAATTACGAACTTCATCCCCAAGAGTCTTATGCAACCTATCAATACTCTTCCACTCCGGAGAATCAGATGGATGTGTGAGCAAGTGACCTTTCTTCACCCTATCTGAGTGCCACCTCAAATTTAACGCATCTTTCTTTATAGAAAACAAGCGCTTGAATCTAGGTATTATTGGAACATACCACAATACCTTAGTCGGGGGCCATTTAGCATCCCCAGCCCTTTTTACGCTTGTAACTCGATAACCCACATCTAGGACACTCTTCTAAGTTCACATTTTCATTCTAATACAATACACAATCATTCTGACACGCGTGAATCTTCTGGTACTCTAAGCCGAAAGGACACATGAGCTTTTTGGCATAATATGTCGACTTTAGAAGTTCATTTCCCTCAGGTTGCTTCTCACCTAACACTTCTAATAACATTGTGAAACTAGCGTCACTCCAATTAAACTTTGACTTAATGTTGAAATTTGTCAACACGGCTGTTAGCTTTGTGAACTTTGTACATCCAGGGTACAAAGGCTTTTGAGAAGCCTCTGTCAAAAAGTCAAAAACACAAGGACGTTTACCTAACTCATCCTCAACTCCCTCCATCATCTCATCAACACGATCTACATCCTTATCGACGTTCTCTTCATCTATCTCATACCCATCAACACGATCTACTACATCCTCATTTACATCCACATTATTGACATTCTCAACAATACTTTTTTCTTTGTAAACTCCCTTCTCACCGTGCCAAACCCAAACATGATATTGAGGCCTAAACCCACGTCGAAGTATGTGCTCTCTTAGAATATCAAAACTTTCTACCTTTGATACATTGCCACACTTGACACATGGGCAATAAAAACCAACTCCCCCCGTCCTCACTTGATGTTCAACGGTAATACTACAAAATTCTAATACGCCGTCAATAAATTCTGACGATCCAATGCCTCCATACATCCAAGAACGAGCTTTTGTCATCCTAAGTGTGATTCATTAATTCAGAACAAAATTAATAATCATTTTTAACATAGATACTTAACCCTAATTTAACCACAAAATTAAGTAATAATCATCCATTTAACCCTAATTTACAATAATTAACCTTCATAATCTATAAATTGTTCAAAAAATATGTATATTCTAATAACAACATTGTTTTAACCCTAATTAATCCTAATAAAAATACAACTTTTTTTAAATTGTCCAAATTATATTTTATTCTAATAACCATTATTAACATTCATACTAACAATTAATACTAACATCATATAAAAACAATAAAAATAAAATCACATTCATAAATTTGGACAACTAATTAATAAACATTCATATCAATATTCATACATATAAAACAAAATAATTAACATACTAATAATATAAACTTGGACAAATGTAATATTAACAACTAATACATTCTAAATAAAATCACATTTAAACTATAAATAATAAGCAACATCATTTAACCCTAAAAAATTGAAAAACAATGAAATTGGTATCAAAAGAAATTACCTTGTGTATCTAGATGAAGAATAGCTACAATGTGACCTACAATGAAACAAG